>NC_029779.3:45134687-45135634 GCF_000817695.3 Arachis duranensis
AAAGTTAATTTTGATTTTAAAAATTAATTTTGACTTAATTAGGTTTAATAATAATTTTAATTTTTTTTATTTTTGAATATTTTTTTTTTCAAACGACATTCTCTTATTGTCTTTTGGTACCATTTTCCCATTTTCTCTAACAGTCTGTCATTCAGACCTCCGTCGCTAGGCTGCCATTGTTATATTGCGACTTCGATGTTCTCATAATTGTTATCTCATTACTTATTTTGTATCAATTAAGTCAGATATTAATTTTATTTTGTTTTTTTTTTGTGACTAATTTTATTTTGTTTATGAATGATTCTTTTCATTCTAAAATAAATATTTATTTGAGTATATATTATTGATATTTTACTTGATTTATTTAATTGTTTTTATTAAAATGTGTTTATTATTTGAATTTAAATTTTTTAAATTTTAAATTTTTATTTTAAATAATAAAATGTGATCTCTTATTTTTAAATATTTTTTTTATATTTTTTTTATTTCACCTATCAAATAAATAATAAAAAATTATAATTTATCTTCTAAAATAAAATTTAAAATTTAGAAAATCCAAATTGCTATTATTTACGTTGTTCGTTCCTCCATTATCTACCTAGCATTATAACCTACTTTAATAATTTTCTATGTAGTTTATAATAACTAAATAATATTTACCATTTAAATTAAATTGGAAGCAAAACTAGCATTTCTCATAAACAAAAATTGGCTTCAGCATGTGGTGCATCATCTCATGAATGGACGACGTGTTAGAATAGAACGTAGCTTCGGTTAAAATGCACGGTGCCGTTTAAAAGAAACAAAGCCCCCAAAACATCTTCCGTGACGTTACAAGAAACGACGTCGTTACGAACCTGCCACCGCACACGCAAATTTGGGAACCTTCAAAGTTAAAACCCACCTAACAACCACCACCGACCACCGCGTTCAGCTACGACGGTGAA
>NC_029779.3:45135645-45185447 GCF_000817695.3 Arachis duranensis
ATTCACATTTTGTTTTATACAACTCTTATGTGTTAATCTCGTTGCAACGAACAAAATCGCCCTAAAACAAAAAAAAAAAGGACCTAATTTTGACACTCGTTCAAGCTATCCAATAGCGTTTTCTGATCTGGGTCGAACCCTATTTTCTATTTCTCAGCTTATATTTTATAGTTTTACTTTTGGGGGGCGAGGCTATGTGAAAATGGAGGAAATTGAAGGGTTTAATTGTGGTGAAAGTAAGAGCCCCATTGATGGTCGACCTCCGAATCCACCTTCTTCTGCTGCCTCTACCTTTCGCCAATGCCATCACAACAAGAAACCCCTTGTTCGCCATCCTTCTCTTGTAAGTTATAATTTTAATTCTTCCTTAATTTTTTTTTTGAATGAAAAAATTAATTAGGAAAGTGTATTTATTGTGCTTATGCTGTTGAACCTTAGTGCTGCTAGGTTACAGAAATGGTGTTGTTTCGTCCTTTTGTTTGTTGGTACATGAATTATTAATTTCTTTATATAAGGTGTTTTTATATATATTTAAACGTACTTTTTTTAATAATCAAATAAAATTTTATTTATCATTTTGGGAAAGCAACACTGTTAAGAGTTTTTGGCAAAGTTGTGGCTAAGGAGAATTATTGTTTGTCTTCTATTAAGTTGAGGTAACGTATGCATTAAAAAAAAGCTATGGAAAAGATTTCAGTTTGTTCCTCTTTAGGAATCAATTGCTTGTTTTTCTTTTGTTGAGATAGACATTTATTTATCTACATAGATGGGTGCTCAAGTGTGATAACCTGCTTGTGCTATTTAGTTTACCGTTGTGAAGTTAGTTTATTGGATGATAATTGGTAACTGGCTATTGTCAATGGTGTTCATTTCTGGAGTTCAATTCAAGTTTATTTCTACACTTAGAAGTTAGTTTTTTCTTGAATTTTTTTAATACTCTTTAGAATTTGGATAATTGTTTTTTGGTGACAAACTTAGCAGATGATGACAAAACTTTCTGATGTATCCGCTGAACCGGAGCGTGCCACTGAAGATTGTCAGTCTGATTTCTTTCCAAAACTTCGTTCTGGAGGATGTGGTAATATGGGGTTCCGGTCAAGTATGGAAGATGTTTATGTTTGCGTTGACAACTTTATGCAAGAGAATGGACTCAAGAACCATATAGACGGACCTAGTGCTTTCTACGGGGTACTGAATACTGATCTACTCTTCCACTTATTGGAGAACAAACTATTATGTGAATGAATGGATGATTTTTGAAATAAAAGAATAAAATTAACGTTATGTCTCACTTTTATTCATCTCTTCTTATGTTCCACTTGTCTCTTGACTTAATTTTCAAAGTTTTATATAACATTGATGTACATGCTAATCTTTTCTGATAGTATTGTTTCTTTGCCTTTGTTCTAGATCAATGTATGTAAATACATTATACACACCGTTGTTGTCCATGGAGTAGCTAATGAGTAGAAGGAAATTTGTGTATGTTACCTCCTTTTCTTTTAAATATGTCTCATGACATTGTGTGTCTAATGACGGATCAGGTATTTGATGGACATGGTGGAAAGCATGCTGCTGATTTTGCTTGCCACCATTTGCCAAAGTTCATTATTCAAGATGATGATTTCCCAAGTGATATTGAGAGGATAATTGCTTCAGCATTTCTGCAAACGGACAATGCCTTCGCAGAAGCCTGCTCTCTGGATGCAACCCTTGCATCTGGCACTACGGCATTGGCTGCTCTTGTTATTGGAAGGTTAGGTTTTTGATACTAAACAATCAATGCATTTTATTTATTATTCTTTACCTTTTAGGTCTTCAGTTTTTTGAACATGTCAAGTGTTTGAAATCATTTCGGTCCAATGGAGGTTCAGGGGCATTGTAACCTGCCTCAAAAGTTGGCTCTTTGTTCTTTTTCTATGCTTTTCCTTCTCCGAATGTTGGAGCTCATTAATGATTTAATTAGTTATCCATTATAGCATGTTGAAACTTGGCATCTGAGCCAGTGAGCTGGTGATTATGTGCGAAGGAAGAAAAAAGAAGAAAGAGAGGAGAGAATATGGAAAATAATGCTGAAGATTTTCTGTTAGTATGGCAATTGGCAAGTCACACTCTGCACTATACAAAGAATTGCCTTATATACAAGAGGCCAACAAAATTGTTATTCTAACTAACTATACAGGTTGGACTAACTAGATTGGGATGAGTAATCTAACTATGGTAAATAAATGGTAAATAAATGATCTAACTATACATCTCGGTCATGCTAATAGAGTTGCTATAATGGGTAACTAATTAAATCATTAATGAGCTCCAACACCGAATGAGAAAATGACATGACATACTACATGACTTTGATAATCTGCACTTGATAATAGTTTCTGATTGCAGGCAACTGGTGGTAGCAAATGCTGGAGATTGCCGAGCTGTGCTGTGTCGGCGTGGAAAAGCAATTGAAATGTCAAGAGATCATAAACCTGTGTGCATGAAAGAGAAGAAGCGTATTGAGGCATCTGGGGGATATGTCTATGATGGATATCTTAATGGACAACTCAATGTTGCTCGTGCTATTGGCGACTGGCACGTGGAAGGGATGAAAAGCCGAGGCGGGGGACCACTCAGCGCAGAACCTGAGTTTATGAGTACAAAACTCACCGCCGAGGATGAATTCCTCATAATTGGTTGCGACGGGATTTGGGATGTATTTAGGAGCCAGAATGCAGTGGACTTTGCTCGCCGCAGGCTTCAGGAACATAATGACCCCACCATGTGTAGCAAGGATTTGGTTGATGAGGCTTTAAAAAGAAAGAGTGGAGACAATTTATCTGCTGTTGTAATTTGCTTCCAGCAACAACCTCCGCCTAACTTGGTGGTGCCGCGCTCGAGAGTGCACAGGAGCTTCTCTGCCGAAGGCTTGAGGGAGTTGCAAAGCTTCCTGGATAACTTAGGTAATTGAGCTCTTGATGTTAAAATTTCTCTCTTTTTTTTTTTCTCTAGGAACTAAGATTCATTTGTAGGTGTAGATTGAGAAAACTTTGACTGTAAAATATGCGGCATCTAGTCGACATTTTAATTTTTGTGTTAGTCATTTGGTGATTGGCAATGTAGAATTATTGGTTCATTCTTTTTTCTTTTAAGCATAAACAAATCCAATGAATGAATACATATTTGAGGGCTTGTTTGGTTCTTAGTTCTGACTATGAGAGGCATTTCATAGCAATGAATTTGTACTCTCTTGAAATGGGAAAAATAGTTTTACTAACTTTCTCATGTATTTCTATTTTCTACAATCTCAAGACTTTCTATTTCCATTAACATTAGCTTCAAGAGTTTATGGAAAGTTCAAGTGAATGTATGCTTGCATAAGTTAAATATTGTAAAATCTTAGGTATATAACTGCAGCTTTAAAACTTTTTTTTCGGGGGCTAATAATGTTAAGGAAATTTTGTTCTTGAATTGAGCCTTTCTTTGGCGTGTATATATTAAAAAGCAAACTAAAAATTATTGTATAGTTTTTCTCTTTAGGCACAAGTAGAAAGGAAAATCATTCATTTCTCAAATGCCTGTTTCACATACAGCATTGCTATTAACCCAAACATGAATTTTGAGAAACATACCACAAAGTTTAAACCTGTCTTGAAACGACAACATTATTATATTTTGCATTAGAAAAGTCCAAAAGCCCCTTTCTAATGCCAAGTCCAAATACTTACCCTTCTCTTTCTCTGAGTTTCAAATTTTCATCTTCATTCCTTTCCTTCCAATGCTTCCTGTCCACTTTCATAACTGCAGTTTCTAGAATCTCACTTTCAAAGTCTTTATCCATTTTAGAGGAAAAAAAAAAAAGAGTTCACTCTTCTAACACTTTTTTTAGCGACCCATTTTCCAGAATCTTACATTGAAGTTCACACATTGTGCGTTTTTTCAACCTATTTCCAGAAGGCTCAACATGAAACTCTTGCCGCAAAAAAATCACCCCCTCCGTCCAAAATAGTTATCGTTTACACTTTTTGGGTTTTATATTAATTTTTCAACGCAGCTCTACAACTAGGTAGATGCTTGCCTCTTCCACAAGAAAACGTTTCCAACAAATCAAGTGTGGTCTAGGAATATTTTACTGCTTTAAATTCCATTGTTAATTAAATTTTATACAAGTGTATATATATTATATAAAAACAATAATGTTTATGAGATAATAGAAAATCAGACTAAACAGGCCAAAATTATCTTATTTAAAATTTATTCATTATTATTAGAACAAGTGTGTAATTTTAAATGTAATAAATGTGTAATTATAAATGTTACATGTATGAAATAAGATGTGTTAAATATGGTAACTTTAATTATTGCTTCCCTAGTATTATTTATATAAAAATGTTTTCATCTCTTTTGGAAATTAAATGCCTTAATTGAAAAGGCAAAGGTAAATCCAAAGAGCAATGTGAAGCCAACAACAACAGCAGCAGCTATACCAATGAAATCATCTCTATATCCAAAATATCTCTCTACAAAATCTCCCACAGTTTCTCCAGTCTCTAGGCGTTCAGTTACATCACCAAACTGTGAAGTGACTAATCCATACATGGTCCATGCCACAGGACAAATCCAAAAGTACCATCTCCACCACACTGGCATTCTCTGTAAATATCAAAAGTTTGGCAAATGTGAGGAATGATGCTATTTCTTATTTGTGCCTTTTTTGGGAAATCACCTAACAGTCATGCATGTTAAGGTGTAGCAACTTCAATAGAGTATTTTTAAAATTTAAAATGCAAAAAATAGTCAATGTTTGGATTACACTTTGCATTAGAAATAATCGATGGAATGAGACTGGACTCAGTATAGAGACGATTTCACTTTGATGGATAATCATTTATGTTTAAAGTTTAGATTGAATTGAAACTAAAGATTAAAGTAACAAATTTCATATTTAGTCTCAAGTTCTTGTTTGTGACGATTAGTTTTTACAAATGCTGATGTAGCATCTTATAGAACCAAAAATAAAACTAAACTGAAACCGAGCATTGTGAATGCTATTATGCATTGGTGGAAAGAAAGTTGTGACCAATGTTTAAGGGACAATTTAGGAAGGAAGTGTTAAAATAGACATCTAAAGATCACTTTATTAATAAAACAATTCATAAAAAATGCTGCTAGTATTTCTTCAAATATTTTTTAAACTCATAAGAGTAGCATTTTCTAAAATATTAAAATGAAAGCATAAGGGATAATGAATGGTAGCTTACAGTTCTAGGAATGACAAATCCCGAGAAAAGGTTCCATATCAAGTAGAATCCAAGAGAAACTATGGCAGCAATATGGTGATCTGGGGTAATACCAACAGCCATCATCCCATATAAAGTGTAGTAAAAAAATGTAAAGAACATGAAGAACAGGTACCAAAAGAACTTGGCAGCCGCCCACTCAAACCCAATCATAGCATACACTATGACACCATATGCCAGGGTCTGTAGCAATATGTATGGGATCTCAATAGCAACCTGTAGGATTTT
The DNA here is from genome assembly GCF_000817695.3 of Arachis duranensis. Lineage (NCBI taxonomy): Eukaryota > Viridiplantae > Streptophyta > Magnoliopsida > Fabales > Fabaceae > Arachis > Arachis duranensis. Next base: position 45,141,159 of record NC_029779.3, read on the forward strand.
CAAATGTGGTGAATTGGTTAAAATTTCCAGATCTAGAGTTTCAAGAGTTTCTATTTTCATTCTACTTTGTGACTGCTACTGTTAAACAATATGTTGATGATTTTCCTTCTAAATTACATTCTCCATTCTATGATTTTCGTCATTGTGACTTTCATAATATTTTCTTAAATCAATGAATTTATATAATTGAAAATAGCTAAAAAAAGGTCAAAATGATCATCATTAGTGTGAAGGGCTATAAAAATCAACAACGAACATTAAAAATCAGCCACCAAATCACCTATCCGCATAAAATACGCGTTAGAATGCAAAATACACATTGAAAATCAATTAAATGACTGATTTAATGACCAATTTTTTTGTGACCATAGTACTTTTGAATACCAATACAAGACAAAAACCAATTTAGATAAAGAGATAGATATAAAACTAAATTCGTCTATATATTAAAAAACTAGAAATGAAATCTTGTCTTTATTTCGTTATCTCAATATCTCTATATTTTCTGTCATCATAGACTTATCAAATATAGTCCTACTCATTAAATGAAAAACTTTGTGCATACCTGTCCAAATGCATATGGCAAAGCTGAGTACATTCCAGCAGCTTTTTCTCTATAAAAGACTGTTCTCTCAATAGCCACAACAGGTTGCACAGAACTAGCATTTTGTACTCCAGTGCTGAGTACTGCAGCATACATGGATCCCATGGCATTAAATATATCTTGTGCTCTTTTCCTGCATTCAAGAAATCAAAACTCAAGATGTAACTAAACTAAGGCATGAAAAAGAAAATAAAAGACATATGTTTGTTTCTTGGTACCTTTTGGAGCCAAAATCCCAAAAAATTGTCCCAAACAAAAGGGCTAAGAATGTCGTGAACAAGAGTCTCACTGCAGTGTATGGAGGGTTTCTCCAATATGATAAGTTCTGTTTCCAAAGGCAAGCCTTGCATTGGGCTATGAAGGACTGTGAGTACTTTGTAGGGAAGTATAAGTCCTTAGAATCTGATGGGGGTATACTTAGTTCACTTATCAGCGCCTTGTTTCCCCTGAACGTGATTGTACATATATTAGTCAACCATAGAAAAGCATATTGACAGTTGCACAGAAAATATTAAAATATGAACTGTCGATTTAAAATAGTTTTACAAAGATATTCAATCATATATTGGCATACAACCAAAAAAACAGATTAGTCATATCTACTAGTTGAATGACTATACGAAAGAATGGATGGGATTGGATGATGATGTTAAACAAGTTCATGGAAATTACTTTATAATTACTCATCTGATAGTGTAAAACTGTTTTATGCCGTGGGTGTATAGAAATTATTATTCTCGTAAAACATTCGAGTCAAAATCAAGTTTATCGTTATGGCTCTTATGCCTTTTCTTTTTCTTTGAAGTTGTTCCTTACCTGTATAGATCAGAATTCTTGTATAGTTCAGCAAAGTTAATTCCTAGAGCTTCCTCTTGTGCTTCTGAAGTAACCTCCAACATCCAGGTTGCAGGATTATAACCATTCTTGATCTTTGGCACTCCATTAATTCCCTATATAGCATGCATAGCTTTGTTTGATTAATAAAGTGAATGATAAAACAAGAAATATTTAATATTAATTACCACTGAAGAGTTAGTTGCTTACCTCAAAGTAACTGATAAGATGAGAAGCATGGCGGCCTAATGGCCCAACATATATCTCTTCACCTCCACGCTTCAAGAGAAGTAACTGTAATAAAACGGAAAACATATAGTTATAGCATTGAAACACTTGAATTTAGCAAAGCATTATTGAGTCAGAAAAAGAAGAATCGATCTCTGACCTCATCGAAAACATCAAATATATCAATGCTAGGCTGGTGGATTGTGCACACCACGGTTCGGCCTGTGTTGACTGTGTTCCTCACTGTCCTCATAACTATAGCAGCAGCCCTGGCATCAAGGCCAGAGGTAGGTTCATCCATGAATATTATAGAAGGATTCGCAACAAGTTCAACCGCAATAGTTAGCCTCTTGCGCTGCTCTGTGGACAAACCATTCACTCCAGGTAATCCAACCAATGCATCTCTCAATGAATTCAGCTCTACCAGCTCCATAACTTCTTCAATGAACATCTACAATGAATCAATAACAATTGTAAGAACCTAAATTAATATAGCACATTTTTTAGAAGAAAAAGCATGTCAATTTATTCAACTATGAAATGAATGGAGCAAATATTACTATATGTCAATTTACCTCTCTTGTGGAAGAATCAACCTCAGGGGGTAACCTTAGCCATGCAGAATAAACAAGTGACTCATAGACTGTGACATGGGGAGAGTGTATGTCAGTTTGCTCACAATATCCGGATATGCGAGCAAATGTTTCTTGCTTCTTAGGGTACCCTGATATGGTGATTTGGCCTTGAATATATCCTGCAGTTTTCCTCCCAGATAACACATCCATTAGAGTGGTTTTACCAGCTCCACTTACACCCATTAGAGCTGTTAGAACTCCTGGTCTAAAGGCTCCACTTATACCTTTCAACAGTTCAACTTTATCTTCAACTATGCCTTGGGCCGTCATTTCCTGCAAGCATAAATCGAAACCAGTATTAATTTACATGTGTTGTTTCATCCCGCACTTGAAAGTTCCTTTCTGAAATCAGTTATTTTACCTGTGGCATGTCTACTGCATATCTGATTTCATCAAAAGTGATAGAAAGAGGCGTGAAAGGAAGAACCATCCCACACTTTCTGTAGCGATCGGTTTCATTAATGGCAACAACTCTTGCAGACAAGGTTCTTGATGACACACTTCTTCCATTACTTTTATCTGCATTGAAAATTGCACTTATAACATTACACAATGAACATGTGTGAAGCTAAAAATATGAAACATAAGCTAGTGGAACTCGGGAACAACCAGAAGCTCCATTCCTTCCAGAAGAAAGTTCAATGATGTGATCATTCTTAACAGAATTCCTCTCAGCTAAAGCTTCTTCTGATATCAATGCTTGTGGTTTGCCAAATGCTGCAGCATAATGATTCAATTCTTAGAGCAGTGCTATAGTTTCACATATTTGAAGGCAGCGCACACATGTACAAGATCAAAGTTACTAGCACGGTTCTGAGAACAGGACTAAATCGACCGGTTCGATCTAATTAACCAAAACTTAACTATTAAACCGGTTTGATTCAAGATAAAAATCGGTTGTTAGTAAACCGGTCAAAATCCCCAAAAATAGATCAAAACAGTAAATCGGTGGAATCCACTCGATTTTTTAGCATTTTATTATGAGGAGTGCTAGGGGCCAGCAACTTTTGTGATTTGTAGCCATCAAATAGCCATCAATGATGATTTTAATGGTGTGAGATTTCATCTTATGCTCACTTTTCTTTGCTGGTTACATGTTGGCCAGAATTTAATAAAGTTGCTGCCTCCTAAACTTTTCCTTTTATTATATCTGGTTCAACTCTTTAAATCTCGATTGAATACCCGTTTGGTTTTAGAAACTTGGTTACTACAAAGCTGGTGGTGTAAGGATGGATAGAAAGTTCCTTTTGATACATAATTTTACTACTTTTTAGTAAATGTATTCAAAGATAGAATAGAAAAATTGTCTTTGTCGCTCAATATCTTTTTAGTCCAATAAAACAGTTATTAAATGGGATCCAAGCTACCTACACATAAAATATACTTACGGTCAAGATAATGCAAGGCCAAAGGGAAAAGTAAATTGAAGAGTAACATGTATCCAATGGAAGCTCCAACTCCAATCCAATACCAGTACGCTTCAGGGAATAGTCCACGTGCTTTTAAGACCTGAACACCTAATGGTTCTGTTGCATTAGGTGGAACCTGCAACAATATCAATAAGAAATTCACTTAATTATCAAAATCATATATCAAAACTGTTCCCTATTCATTTTGTATTCTTTGTGCATGTTTCATTGGTTTGATTGTATTCCTTACATGTTTCCAACTGTTTCCCAGGAATTCATTCACAGCTAAAGCATTCTGTCCGTACATCATGGGAGAGGTCCAGTAACCCCATAACCACCACTTCCTCACATCAACTGATTTAAAAGAATGTAAGTAGTTCTGTGTTAGATTTTGATATTAGGAGTTTAAAACAAGGTAACGGAAAAATATGTGCATTTTTTTTTATAATAAACTCTGTCAAAGGCAAACAAACTCAATAGTCCACCTAAACTTGTGAAGATTAGGTAAACTTGAATTTTAAACTCGATTTCAGCTTTTTTTTTTTTAATAATACGTTATTTTTTTCAAAATTTATTATCAAAATACCACTTTTTAAACTAATTATCTAAATGCCACTTTTTTACTAAGATGGCAACTGATTTGCTTTTTTATATTTAATTATAATTGATTCTAGTAGTATAGAAAGGATGACATCTGGATAATTAGTTTCAAAAGAGTGTGATTTTAATATTAAGTTTCGAAACAAGTTGACGCGGTAAAAAAGAGCCATCGATTTCTAACAGTACTTGCATATTTTAGGAGACTAGGACATCTAGACTATAAATTTTCAATTATAATACTTGAGAATTGTATAATAAATAAAATTTTAGTAGTTGTGAACTAGGAATATCCAAGTACTTTTCACTCTATTTGAAGACAAAAACTTATGATAAACTCATAAGAGTTGAGAGTTTAAGAGCTTGAGTTAACCGTTAACTCGAGAATTTGATAACCTTTAACTGAAATAACGTTTCACCTCTAGATAGGACGAATCCACCCATGACCATAATTGCAATTAAAGCAAATATTCCAAATGCGTTGGCCACAACGAGGTTCCTCCCAACTGCCCCCATAAATCGAAAAAGTGCAGCGGCCATCTGGTTGATGCAAGCTAGCAGAAGATACTGCTTGATGAACCTGCCATGAGAAATTATATGACCATAATGAAAACCAACCAAATTATCTAAAAAAGTTGTGCTATTTGAACATAAATACATAATTATCATTGTTCTCCTTGTCAACGTATCATCTATATGGTATTGAATGATATATGGACTTCAATTGTACATGAACGAATCCACATTACTCTAATTTGAGTTCAAGTATTATTATTGGGTGATGACTCTGATATAGAGTAAGAATGTATAGAGATACAGAAAGAGGTTGTAACTCTCTTTTATTCAAACACCTTTATCTAGTGGGATCCATAAGCCACAACACATGTCATATGCTCTTTTCACTCTTACTCTCTCTATCTCTGTACAATATTATCCTGTATCAGAATAATCACTTTTTTATTCTTACTTAAAAGACCTTTACTCACCTTTCAATATTTGGATCAAAGCCTATAACATAGTAAGTCATGACAACCCAAATACCAACTTCTACCAAAGTGATAGGAATCTTAAGGATCCATAATGGCAAGGAGTATGCCCAAGAAGGATAGAAGAGAAGGTCCCTTTGCTTATAGAAAACAGGGAGCTTTGCAATGGTCATGGATAGCTCAGAGAATCCATTGAACATTATCATAATCAGACCAAAGAATAAAGCTCCCATGTAGATCCCGCCATCGGATACTGTGTTCCGGTGCATCTCAGTCCTCAAGAACAATGTCATTGTTATGATTCCTGTTAAAGTCAACTGAAAAGAATGAAAAGGATCAAGCTTCTATCTAGTTGACTATAGTGTTGAAAAGAATATCATAGCTTTGGACCAATGTTATCAAACTCACCAATTCAGTTAAACTTAAGAAGTTTAGCTAAATTTGAATAGTAACAGTTTGTAAACCTTTAAGATGAATATTACATCCCTTCCATTCTAAAATAATTATCATTTAGAAACTGTCACATTAACAATCCAATATATCATCTATATACAAATTGTATTGAAATAAGGTCATTTGTTATTGTACCACATTTTGACAAATATTTTGGGGAGGACCATAACTTGAACAGTACTTACTTGGCACATCTTGAAAATGTAGACAAAGGAGTTCCTTTTCATGAGCAAGAATTCTCTTGAAACACAAGCTCTTAGCAATTCCCTCTTGCTGACACCATACTTGTTCTTGGTTAGAACAGCAGGGTGGCCTCTGGTCTTGTCGAACGGGGTAGCAAGCTCATTGCCAAGTTTCCGGCCGATGTGAAATGACCGAAATGCATCTGCAAATTCTCTTACAGAGACAAAGGTATAAGGCTTATCATTGTTTGCCCAGTACTGCTCTTGATCTTTTCTTGATGTTACCTATTATATACATTAACAGAGAGCTTAGTCCATCATTTTAGAATGACAAATTTGCCCCTCATTATTCAAAAAAGTGTGGCAAACTAGTCACCAAATACACAATTCATACATCAACAGAAAGACTAATGATGACTGTTAACTGTTTTTTCAAAAATGATGAGAAACAAATCTTTCACTTTCAGATCTTAAGAGATTACTTTATTCTCTTTATCCTTCACCACATTTTCCAATCCTGAGGAATGGATTCCTATGGGTTTTTTTTTTTCTCTTATTTTTACAGGGATGAAAGAACAAAAAAGTGTTTGGGGAAGTTAGAAAGTTACCTCTTGCAAGAAATCAGCTTCTCCTTTTCTGTTTGGACATTTGAATCCCATGTATTCAAAGAACTCGAGAACATTTTCTCTTGGACCCTGATACACAATTTGTCCATCTGATAGGAGAATTACATCATCAAATAGTTCATAAGTTTCTGGTGCTGGTTGGAGAAGAGATATCACAGCAGTTCCATTCAAAATGTGAATGGATTGTCTCAAAGAATTAACCATTTGGAATGTTGTAGAAGTATCCAAACCAGTTGATATTTCATCCATGAAAAGTGCCCTTGCTGGTCCAACTAGCATCTCACCTACATAATTTATTTGCCACCAAAAAAAAAAGTTGAAATAGATGAAAAAAGAAAAAAAAAATTACTAAAAGAAAATTACTTAAATTTCATGTTAAACAGATGATGAAATTTCTGGTTTTTACCAGTTGTGACTCTCTTTTTCTGTCCACCAGAAATTCCCCTAATCATTTCATCCCCTACCATGGTGTCAGCACATACTTCTAGACCCAAAATCTGCAATTTATTATGAGCAGAACTCAGAAAAAATATCTTAAAATCATATAAAAATTTTGATGAATTTAATTTGGTACCTTCATTATATAATCTGTAACTACATTGGTTTCTTGGCCTTCCAGTGCTGCAGCCTGAAAATTGAATATGTTTTACCTTCTTTTCTATATTCAAAGCATTTCATCATATTTTGAATAATTTAATATTGTTATTTATGTCTTTGTAAACCTTCATATAAATATCTAGATCAGGATCTGGCTTAATGCTTTGTGCCTTTTCTCTTCTTGACAATTCTGCCAGCATTTCTGCAAGTTACCAAAAATTTTAAACAGTTTAATCAAATGGATACACAATTTGCTATTTTTTGCGATTAAAGTACTCTAAGTGCTAAGTAAACATTTTGGTACATAGCATACAGAATGGAGAAGATGAGAGAACCCAAGCCCGAAACTTACCGTAACGCGTTCCGATCCCTTGACACCTTGCTGAAAAGGCCAATGTTTCTCTGACTGTAAGCTCCCCTATGTGGAGATCAGTTTGACTTATGTAAGCTGATGTTCTCTGAGGCACAAATTCCTCCATTCCATTACCATTGTAGGAAACTCTCCCAGAAAACTGCAATGTATCAGCAATAAACTTTGAATCATAATAAGCATGAAAAGGATTCTCTTCAAATCTAAGTATTCGTTAGTTCAATTCTTGATTAAAAGAAAAAAAAAAGGGGGCTTAATCTCAAATCCAAGGTAGTCAAACTCAATAGTAAATCTAAACTCATGAAGTTTAGGTAAACTTAGATTTGTGATTAAACTGAGTTTGATAACCTTGCTGACATCACATGTCCTTACTTTAAGATCTTTGCCGAGTCTTCCGGCCAGTGCTAGCAACAGCGTGGTCTTTCCGGAGCTTGGAGGGCCTAAGAGCAGTGTCATCCTACACAAGCCAAAAGAAAATGTTGAGAAATAGTTTCCTCGAAAAGGAAAAAATAAATCACAGATTTGAATTGTTGAATTGTTGTGCTATATTCACCTCCTAGGCTTGATGATTCCACTAACATCATGAAGAACTGTGAATGGCTTCTTTCGACTTGGAAGAATGCGAAAAGAATTCAGGATCCCCTTCAAAAAGAGGAAAACCGAGGGAAAAAAGAAAAATTAATGTCTGCACAAAATAAATGTTAACTTCTAAGTTTGATTATGTTCCTAACAGAGTTTTTTGAAGTAGTAAGATCCAAAATCTAAATGATGATATTATCATACAGTTCATTAATTACCTCTAACAAATTAATGCAGAAGTTAAGGTTTGTTGGCAATGCCCTGCTTCCAACATGAGCCTCAGCTTCAACATTCAAATGCTCGAATCGGACTTCAATCATCGGAATATCAAGTCCAACTCTGCAATTCAAAAAGCACAACAATTAACCACATTATAAAATATTTTTAACACATTATTATAAAATCTAATTAGTATGTTTCCTTCTATTACCTATCGATTCTCCTTCTCAATTTCAACAAGAACTTCTCATTGTCTTGTTCAGCAATCTTGACTAGCCTTTCTACTAATTTCTTCCTCTGCAAGGGACCGAGTTCGTTGATATCGATCTCGGTGTATTCGCCTTGCGATTCGGTTAGTATGCCTCGTGTTAAGCGTCGATATGTTGGAAGCTTCTCGATCGCCGCCCATTTGAGCTGTTCTTCGTCGTCGTCTCGTCTCGAAGAGCCTGAGAACACATCAACTGCACCACTGCTCCATACACGTGAGCTTCCTAAGCGTGCGCTCGCCACTCTCAGTTCACCATTCTCCATCTTTTGACGATGGTTAGTTGCTGATTCAAGTTAATTCTTTCGAAGAAACTGGTAGTAGTTTCTAGAAATGGATATTGTTGTTAGTTTCATGGTTGAAGGATCAAGTGCGTGAAATGCATGTTACGTGTTTGAGCTTTTTCCTCTTATTGTTTCTGAAAGAAAGGGTAGTGTGTTGGTAATAAAGGTGAGGGTGGCTATTTATAGAATGAAGGTAGAAAAAATCAATAAACTTACATGCCGGTGCAGTCTTGCAGACTTGCAGTTTATGTCACCAAGTTTCATGTTCAAAAGTGAAAAAAGGTTCCATGCAAATGGGATTTTAATTCAACGTGTAATAAGTATCCGTTGCGTTTACGTTTTACATAACCATGAGCTGTGTGCTATGGTAATAGTTTACAAAAAAGAGCAATGCTAGGGGCCAGCAATTTTTGTGATTGTTAGCCATTAAAGAGCAATGCTACTGCACACCTAACAACAACTACTATAATAAATAGTGAAGATTATTTTTGTTGGTGTCTAAACAAAGGGAAGCACAAAGTAAAATATCTATTATAAATCAAATATAATGATTTGCTTAAGAGTTTCACAAGGGTCAAACTAAATAATATGATTGAAATTATTTCTAGCTCAATATATATCTAATCAAAATAAGGTCGTAATAATAGTTTATGAATCTTGTTAACTAAATCAAGGACTTTATATTTAAAGAGAGTCATGTAAAAGATAAAGAATATTCAAACAATATGTTTCATACATTATATTATTTCCCAATCTGTAATTCCAAACTAAAATAAGGGCCCTCTAAATTGCAAAAAGTTCAGATCAGATGATAGACTAGAAAAAAGAGTTACTAGAACAACTCGCAATCCAACCCCATTAGAATTTTTAATAAAACAACCAAATTCAGCCAAGTTCAAATCAATAAGCAAACTAGCATCACAATTAATTTTAAAATTATTATCTATCGGAAGTTTCCAAGACAAACGGTTTCTAAAGGTACTAAAAGAAGTACACCTATTGATTCATGACTGTGCTTTTGATGAGAGCAACCACTTTGTGATCTGTCCAATAATTTTTAGCATTAAAAATGTCATTGCACCTATGCCTTCACAACCACCACACTCCGGCTCTCTAAAAGAGCCTCCTTACCAGACATGACCTTTCGAAATTAGGTTTCCATAGAAAAGCCTTCAACCGAATCAATAACCCGAGGATCTAGAATCTATCAAATAACTCTAGAATATATACAATCTCTAATACAATGTTCTAGTGTTTTTGGACCGTATTACATCTCTGGCACATAACCGAATTAGCTAGATGTCGCCTGAAGCAGAAGACCTCCGTATTCCAATTCAAAAATAGTAGGATTTAAAATCTTGCCCTTAAAGGCTCTCTTGACTAACCCCCACACATCATAACTAAGAGAGTCCCAAAATTTTTTACAAAACAAAGTTTGAAAACCATTCGGTCCCGAAACTTTGAAAGAATTCATGGTCATTACAGCTCTTTTCACCTCCTCTAACGCCACTAGTTTAACAAATCTTTCTCAGGCCTCATTGCTAAGAGAGTGGCAGAAAAAATCTCCCATAGCATTCAGGCCAATATTCTCCTTTGTAGAAAATAGTTTTTGAAAGAAAAAATTTATTTCCTGCTCAAGCACCTACGTTTCAGTAGTCCAGGTTTCATCATCTAACAACAACTCATGGATCTTATTCCTCTTTCGTCTAATAACCGTTTACAAGTGAAAAAACTTAGTATTTCTGTCACCACATCGAACTCACTACTCTTTAGATTTTTGGTACCACAAGCTCTTCCTAAAGAATGATAGAATTTAGCTCCTTCTGAATATCTTGCTCTTTCACCCTCAACTCCAGATTTTTTTTCACTTTTGAGAGAAATCTAAACATCATTCAGCTGTCTCTCCAACTCTTTCTTTTTAATAAAAATATTTCCAAAAGTTTCTTTATTAAAAGTAAGCGCGTCACTTTAAACCTCTAGCAAACTCTTGACAACATTAATTTATTTCAAGCTGTATGAACAACATTTCAAAAAAGCGGATGAGTAATCCAAGAAGCTTGAAATCTAAAGGGGGGCATTATTAGTTATCTCAACTTTTGTACATCTGATGAGCAAGGGGGACAGTAATCAGAGTGAATACGCGTCAAAACCTCATTGTAAGCCTTAGAAAATAGCAAACGCCACTTCTGATTAATGATAGCTCTATCCAATTTTTTTGTAATTTATAACTCCCCTCTAACCTTCCTGTACCAAGTGAAACTCCTCCCAATAACTCCTATATCAAACCGTCGACAGTTTGCCAGAGTATCTGTAAAAAGCTCAGCTTTAACATTACTGAACATTCCTCCTCTAACCTCATTATGTAATAGAATCTCGTTAAAATTTCCTAACACAATCCACAAACCTTGTATTATATTAGATACCCTGATTAAATCATTCCATATACCCATTCGTCGATGGACATGAAAATTAGCATACACTACACTGCAAAAATTAGAAACATTGTCCATAAAAATTTTAAAATTGATACATTAATTAGCCACACCAACCATTCTCACAATCATCATAGAATTAGAACAAAGAATCCAAATACCTACACTGTGACCTCTAGTCTCAACAATCTCAACATCTTGATATCCAAGCTTACTCTAAAAAGATCTCATTCTCTCGAAAGGAACATGAGTTTCAATAAGAATAAAAATCGTTGGATGAAATTTACTAATTCTTTACAATATACCTGGGCCATTTTGTTAAAAGTCCCTCTAATATTCCAAGATAAAAAAAAACTTATATCTACACAATCAATATAAATAAAATGGACATAAACAAAAACCAATCTCAACAAAAGGTCCCTTAATGAAATAATGACGGGCCTCCAACATTCCTACCACTTTCTTGTCTCTCCCCAACTCGTGGTTGTTCGAAAACACTCCCCACTATAATGGTAGCCACTACCGACGGATTCTAGTTCTGCTGGTTTAGCGCACCATCATTAGCTTGAAATACTGGTAAATTTTTCAACAACAGGGCGCAGCCTTTTGTGATCATTTTTAAGAGTATGGATAATCGATGGCGTGACCGTAACAACACTTTTGATTTTTACCCCATTCTTCATTGATGCTTGACACGTTTGAGAGGGGTAAGATTCGCTACCTGACTCAACATGTCTTGAAGACCTCTTAATTTTCTTTTTCGGGTCATTTTCAATTCGGTCTGTCTCCTGTTCAAAAATGATAAATTTTTTATTTTTAGTAGTAGATTGAATCTTTTCTGTTTGACTCACTTTTTCTCTTCTTTTATCATAAATCTTAGTTCAATCCTCTTCTACTCTCAACGTAACCATATCCATTCCTTTCTCGCATGCATGCAGCGTGCTTGTTTTCATCTTCTCTGCAAAATTTGCAACTGGCGCAAAGAGTAAAGGTTATTTATAAATACATATATTATCGTAATGCTATATGATTGAAAAATATCACGTGATATATAAAAAGAAGAAAAAGGACTTAGTATAATAAAGAGTGAAGTTTTTTTTTTAATAAAACATTCAAAAAAGAAATTATCAATGCGCATGAGTGTAATGTGTTATAACATTTGATCTCTATATTTTAAAAAGAGCAATGTTAGGGACAGCAATTTTTGGATCGTTAGCCATCAACTAGTCATCAATGATGATTTGATGGTGTAAGATTGATGTGAGATTTTATCTAATAGCTCACATTTCTCTGCTGATTACATGCTGGCCAAAATTCAATAAAATTGCTGGCTCTCTAGACTTTTCCATTTAAAAATTTATAATTAGATCTTTAAAGAGAATTAAAATTTACAATTTAGTCCTCGTCCATCAAAAAGTATTAATTTAAGAGAATATTCTCAGAATATGTTGAGAATATTCTGTTAAAATAAAAAATATACTGAAAATATTCTGTTAAATTAAATATTTTTTTAATGACGGGACTAAATTATAAATTTTAATTATTTTTAAAGACTTAATTACAAATTTTTAAAATATAGAAACTAATTTATAATTTTATTGAAAATATAGAGACTAACAGTATAATTTAATCTAAAAAAAACTAATTAAATATAACTACAAGCTTATTATTTATTTAGTTTTATTTAAATGTAAGGTTGTGCTACTTTTGATTTTATTGATTTTTTAAATTTATTTTTGTCAAGTTCCGCCAGTAGTCCAACCAAGTTGGTATATATAACTATATAAGTCCAACAAAAAATATGCGAGCATCGTCATTCTTCTCTTTCTCTACGCTTTTTCAACATATAAATTTTTATTGAGAGCATGTAACCTTATTGACATAGTACATAAATTTACACGTATTATAAAATTTCAAATAAATTGGTACAGGAATATTGGTCTACTTAAAAGTAATCAATACAATTTGAAAATAATACAAATTAAGAACTTGAGGTTTAAAATAGTAAAAATATTGGTCGTCTATTATAGACTGAGACATATATAATTAAATATTTTTTTATTTATGTGTTTCGTGCACAATTGCTCTGCTATCTTTTTTATTTAAATGTTTCTATAATTATTTTTCTAAAGTTAATATATATATTCTTATTATACCAAGACTACAAAATGTCAAAATTAAAAATAATTGACTCATTTCTCAAGAAAAAAAGGGAACATGTGCTAAATTAAATTACAGTCCTTTCATTTCAAATTTAATAAGTAATATTCAAAATGATATTGAGCAACCTATTAATTAATTAATCATTGAGCAATATTATATTTAAAAATTATATTTTCAAAATTTACATCAAATATGATTACTGATGATTTTAGTTTTCTAAAATAATGTTTGAACACATCTTAATATATAAAACGTTTAAAATATATTTTTGAGTCTTGACTTTTATATATATAAAAGAAAATATATCGTTTGACTATATTTTTTAGCCCTAACTTATATAAAATAAAATGTAAATACTTAAGATTTAATTTTACGAATTACATTTGTTTTTGTTTGGTCCCCTAAAAAATTTCTAGTTCTATATATTACTGTAGTACTATAAAATTTTAATATTATAGATATTTTTAAAATTTTTTTAAAGTTTCAGAAACAACAAGTATAATTTATCTTTAGTTTCAATATATGTCTAGAGTTAAAGGAATAACCAAAACATGTGAAATATCTTTTTTCTTTTGATTTACTATTTAGATAACCAAGAGTCAATACATACAATTAGGATTAGTTAATGCATCAATATCTTAGGCGCAGCCCAAATTGAAGCAATAATAATTCATGCATTCGTCAAGACTAGCTGTTAATTATTAACCTAGTTAATTATTATCGGGTGAATTTGTATCTCATCGTACCAAGTATACACACAAAATTAATTATTTGTATATAATATATATTAAAATATAAAATATATATTAAAATAAATTAAATATTATATATATTAATATACAAATACATAATAATTAATTTAATCACTAATTTTTTATATGCAAGTTGTGTTGTTTTCTTTGGTAAATATATACAGTTATACATCATTCATTACTATGGCAATTGACAAACTCATTCATCCCTTCGATCTTCCACCAAATGAATGAAATGATGAACTACACAATAACTAATATAAATGCACGGCACCGAGTCGGCTATAATAATAGCAGTCAGTTTTGACTAATTAATTAATTAATAATTAATCATTTAATCCATTGTATAGCTGTATGTACATGGTAAGTCATATGTGCAGATAGGCTCTAATTGATAACAAAAATACAAAAAAGTGAACAGAAACGCAAAGATATAATAACACAGATATAAATATATACAATTTTTTTTATTGTATTGAATAATAATATACACAATAATACATTAAATTTTTATTTATATCAAAATACTAAATTTAATAAAAAATACTACTACCACCACCATTTTCAACGTCTACAATCATTATCAATACCACTTTCACTATTATCATCATCATATATAATTAACAAAAAGATTTTAAAATAAATTTTTTAACAATAATTATTTATCTATCTCAAAAAAAGATTAATAGAGAAAAGCAACTAATAATCTCAGTAATAATCAACCAAAATTAAAAAAAATCAAGAGAATAAAAATGGTTAGGTAACGACAATAAAAAAAAGAGAAGAAGACAATAACGGCTGCGAGTTAGAGAAAGACGAGTAGGCACGACGCCCGAGTGCTCTTGTGAAAGGTGGGCGCTACAAGATGTTAGGCCGCGAGGGGTGGATAACGATGGCGTTGTGAGTTGCTGGGTCGCAATAGGTGTACAATGACGGCTCTCTAACGGTGCGTTGATTTGTTACTTGTGAGAGCTTGACGACAATAGCGTTGTGACTGTTTTAATGATGGGCGACAGATATTGAGAAATGCTAAGAGTTGCATTAGTGGCGGTAATAAAAGGAGGAGTGATTAAAGAAAGATGATAAAAAAAATGAAAAAAAAAAAGGAAAAGAGCGAGAGAAAAAGATTTAAGGTTAAAATTGAAATTTAAATATAAATGGTACATAAATTTTATGTATTTAATATTACGTTCATTTAAGTTTTTTCGTGTCCATCAAATTTTTGTGTTTCACCAAATTAAACAAAAAATATATATTACTCTATCCATATCTTTTTACAGTAACCAAACACTACCTATATAATGACTTATTTGTTAGGCTTGATGACATGTATGTATTTAAATGTACAAGAAATATTAATACAAGCTTTAAGAAAAAACTAAAAATCATAAAATTTTTTGGGGAAAATCATATTGAATTGGTTTCTCTTTATTATATTAGTTTTGTCATACAAATTTTATTTGAAACTTGGCCAACTCAAATTTTGTAAAATGGGATTATTTTTTATACAACGAAAATAATTATAAGAAATTAGCTAACAAATTTTTTTAGAATAGAATAATACTATAAAATTAACTTTCTTCAACTAATTCTTTTAAGAAAATTTTCATCTTAAATTTTAGGATCTTTTTAATAAATAAAAGATATTTTATTAACTAAAATATACAATTTGTAGTATTTTTATGAAAATCCATCCTATCTCTTATCTCATTTAGAGTATAAATGAAATAAAATTACACGTATCTCGTTTACAGATATATTTACACTATAAACGAGATATAGTAAAATGTGGGAAACATGCATATTTCATTTACAGTATAAACAAGATAGGTACAATCTTATTTTGTTTACACTGTAAACGAGATAAGAGATAAGTTATGATGTTTATATTATAAACAAGATATATTATGACAAATTTTCAGCAACTATAAAAAAATGTGCAATCTTTTGTATTCTTCACAAACATTTCACTTCTTCTTCTCTTCGGTTTTTCTTCCAAAAAATAAGTCAAAATCTCTAGTAGTAATGGATATGTGGTTGTAAGTGTGTATATGAATTGCCATATGAGAAACAGTGGCACTGAGAGTGATATCTGAGTATGATAATCTCATTCTATTGTGCACTCGATGAGTAAGTTAGCGTTGGTGGTAGCAAGAGAAAAGAGATCGAAAGAGTGGGGTATAGATTATTCTCTGTCTTTGAGATTGTTTTAAACCATATAATTTGGTGGTCTTCACACACTATTGTACTTTTGAAACGGGAAAGATAGTTATACTAACTGACGTATTTCTATTTTCTACAAGAATTATGCTAGACAATTAATGACTTTTTTGAGCAACATGAATAATCACCAATAAAATAAAAATATACTATACCTCTAAATTATCTACCTAAATCTTAATATTAGAATAACTACCCGCACACCTAGTGAAATAAACATCCAATATATTTCTATTGTTTACATTATTCACCAATATTATTGGTTACCTATATTTTTCCTTTCTACTATCTTAGATCATAACTATTTCCATTAACATTAGCTTTCATGAGTGTATGGGAAGTAAAAGTGAATGTATGTTTGCTTAAGTTTTATATTGTAAAAATCTTAGGTATATAACCGCTGTGAATCCCTTAACAATTAAAATCTTAAGTTTGGACTCATTTAAAAAGTGATAACTTGACTCTAGGTTGGTTGGGTTAATTCAAGTGAACACTAAAATTATTGTATAGTTTTTACTTTTTAGGCACAAGTAGAAAGGAAAATAATTCATTTCTCAAATGCATGTTCCACATGCAGCATTACTATTAACCCAAACATGTAATTTGAGAAGGAAAAGTCTAGGAGTCAGTAATTTTATTGAATTTTAGCCAGTATGTAGCCAGCAAAGAAAGGTGAGCTATTGGATGAAATCTTACATCAATCTCACATCATTAAATCATTATTGATGCTGGCCCTAGCATTGCTCATTTGAGAAACATATCACAAAGTTTAAACTTTTTGAAAACCAAGACAAAAAAAAAAAACTTTTTAAAATCGACAGCGTTACAGAAGTCCAAACTCCCTTGCTACTTGCTAGTGCTAACCCCAAACACTTTCCCTTCTGTGTCTTCGAATTCAAAATTTTCATCTTCATTTCTTTTCTTTCCAATGCTTCCTATCCACTTTCACAAATCCAGTTTCTAGAATCTTACGTTCAAAGTTTTATCCAACTTAAAGAAAGGTAAAAAAGAAAAGGAAGAAAAAGTTCACTCTTTCAACACTCTATCGTTGACCATTTTCCATAATCTTACATTAAAAGAACTAAAAAAGTTCCCACATTGAACATATTTTCAGCAACCCATTTCCAGAAGCCTCACAATGAAACTCGCCAGAAAAAAAGGTTACTGTTCGTAAATTTTCCAAGGACTGTGAATTGCTTCGGTCAATGAAGCTCTAGAGCTAGATAGACACTTGCCTCTTCCACAACAAAACGTCCCCAACAAATTCAGTGTGACCAATATACAACCATTTACGAGTATTCCACTGTTTTCAATTCCATTATTAATTAAATTCTGTACAAATGTATATATAAAAATGTTTTCATCTCTTTTGGAAATTAAATGCCTTAATTGAAAAGGCAAAGGTAAATCCAAAGAGCAATGCGAAGCCAACAACCACAGCAGCAGCTATACCAATGAAATCATCTCTATATCCAAAATATCTCTTTACAAAATCTCCCACAGTTTCTCCAGTGTCTATGCGTTCAGTTACATCACCAAACTGTGAAGTGACTAATCCATACATGGTCCATGACACAGGACAAATCCAAAAGTACCATCTCCACCACACTGGCATTCTCTGTAAATTTCACAAGTTTGGCAAATGTGAGGAATGATGTTATTTGTGCCTTTTTTGGGAAATCACCGAATAGTCATGCATGTTAAGGTGTAACAACTTCAATGGAGTATTTTTTGAATTGCGCTTTGCATTGAAAATAATTGATGGAATGAAACCGGACTCAGTATAGAGAGACGGTTTCACTTTGATGGATAACCATTTATGTATAAAGTTTAAATTGAATTGACATCTAAAGATCACTTTATTAATAAAACAATTCATAAAAAAATTAATATTTATCTTATATATCTAAGTGATCAACTCTATTTGAAAAATCAATTTAATAAACAATTAGTTTCTTTTTAGTTGTTAAAAAAAATGTGTAAATGTACGCAATTCTGTCAAGCATGATTGACAATTTGATAATTTTGTTAAAACTCAAAGCACAAGGGATAATGGTGGCTTACAGTTCTAGGAATGACAAATCCTGAGAAAAGGTTCCATATCAAGTAGAACCCAAAAGAAACTATGCCAGCAACATGGTGATCTGGGGTAGCACCAACAGCCATCATCCCATATAAGGTGAAGTATAAAAATGTAAAGAACATGAAGAACAGGTACCAAAAGAACTTCATAGCTGTCCACTCAAACCCAATCATGGCATACACTATAACACCATATACCAGGGTCTGTAGCAATATGTATGGGATCTCAATGGCAACCTGTAAGATTTTCAAATGTGCTAAATTGGTTAAAATTTTATTAGATTTAGAGTTTCCATTGTCATTAGAGTGAAGGGAGTAAGTAATACAAATACAAGGCACAAACCAATTTAGAAATGAACAGATATAAATTTTCTGTCCTGAAAGACTTATCAAATATAATCCTGTGCATTAAATGGGAAACTTTATGCATACCTGTCCAAATGCATATGGCAAAGCTGAGTACATCCCAGCAGCTTTTTCTCTGTAAAAGACTGTTCTCTCAATGGCCACAACAGGTTGAACGGAGGTAGCATTTTGTACCCCAATGAAGAGTACTGCAGCATACATGGATCCCATGGCGTTAAATACATCTTGTGCTCTTTTCCTACATTCAAGAAATCAAAATTCAAAACATTTACTAAATTAAGGTGATGAAAAGGAAAATAAAGGACATTAATGGTTGCACGTTAGTACCTTTTGGAGCCAATATCCCAAAAAATTGTCCCAAACAACAAGGCGATAAATGTTGTGAATAAGAATCTCACTGCACTGTATGGAGGGTTTCTCCAATATGATAGGTTTTGTTTCCAAAGACAAGCCTTACATTGGGTTATGAACGACTGCGAGTACTTTGTAGTGAAGTATAAGTCCTTAGAAGCTGATGGGGGTGTACTTAGTTCACTTATCAGTGCCTTGTTTCCCCTGAATGTGATTGTGGAAAATATTAGTTAACCAGAGAAAAGCATATTGACAGTAAAAATTGTACAAGAGAGCAGCTTTGTAATTAAAATATGATGTAAAATAGTTTTACAAAGATATTCAATCATATATTGACATATCAATAAAAAAAAAGACTAGTTGTCATATCTACTACTTGAATGGATATATGAAAGAATGAATGTGTTTGGATAATGATGTCAAACGAATGCATCAAACTTACTACTATTACGATATTTGCACACTATAATTATTCTTGTAAAACATTTGAATCAAAATCAAGTTTTTCATTATTGCTCCTATGCCTTTTCTTTGAATTCAAGTTGTTCCTTACCTGTATAGATCAGAATTCTTGTATAGTTCAGCAAAGTTTATTCCTAGAGCTTCCTCTTGTGCTTCTGAAGTAACCTCCAACATCCAAGTTGCAGGATTATAACCATTCTTGATCTTTGGCACTCCATTAATTCCCTATATAGCATGCATAGCTTTGTTTGATTAATAAAGTGACTGATAAAACAAGAAACATTTAATACTAATTACCACTTAAGAGCTAGTTGCTGACCTCAAAGTAACTGATAAGGTGAGAAGAATGGCGGCCTAATGGCCCCACATATATCTCTTCGCCTCCACGCTTCAAGAGAAGTAACTGTAATAAAACGGAAAAAATATAGTTATAGCATTGAAACGCTTGAATTTAGCAAAGCATTATCGAGTCAGAAAAAGAAGAATCGATCTCTAACCTCATCGAAAGCATCAAATATATCAATGCTAGGCTGGTGGATTGTGCACACTACGGTTCGGCCTGTGTTGACTGTGTTCCTCACTGTCCTCATAACTATAGCAGCAGCCCTGGCATCAAGGCCAGAGGTAGGTTCATCCATGAATATTATTGATGGATTTGCAACCAGTTCGACTGCAATAGTTAGCCTCTTGCGCTGCTCTGTGGACAGACCATTCACTCCAGGTAATCCAACCAATGCATCTTTCAATGAATTCAGCTCTACTAGCTCCATAACTTCCTCAATGAACATCTACAATCAATGAATAAGAATTGTAAGAACCTAAACTGAGATAGGACATTTTTTAAGATGAAAAAATATGTCAATCTATTCGAGTATGAAATGAATGGAGAAAACATCGCTATAATGCCTCAAGAATAGGATCCAACAAATACTAGATCTAAGACAAAAATAATAATAAGAAAAACATTTTACAGGAAAATTCCATTTGAAGAAACCCAAGAGAGGAAAAATAGTACATCGAACTTTACCTCTCTTGTGGAAGAATCAACCTCAGGAGGTAACCTTAGCCATGCAGAATAAACAAGTGACTCATAGACTGTGACATGAGGAGAGTGTATGTCAGTTTGTTCACAATATCCGGATATGCGAGCGAATGTTTCTTGCTTCTTAGGGTACCCTGATATGGTGATTTGGCCTTGAATATATCCTGCAGTTTTCCTCCCAGATAACACATCCATTAGAGTGGTTTTACCAGCTCCACTTACACCCATTAGAGCTGTTAGAACTCCTGGTCTAAAAGCTCCACTAATACCCTTCAACAGTTCAAGTTTATCTTCAACTATGCCTTGGGCCTTCATTTCCTGCAAGCATAAACCGAAACCAGTATTCATTTACATGTGTTGTTTGATCCAGCACTTGAAAGATGTTTTATGAAATCAGTTATTTTTACCTGTGGCATGTCTAATGTATATCTGATTTCATCAAAAGTGATAGAAAGAGGTGTGAAAGGAAGAACCATCCCACGCTTTCTGTTGCGATCAGTTCCATTAATAGCACCAACTCTTGCAGACAAGGTTCTTGATGACACACTTCTTCCATTACTTTTATCTGCATTGAAAATTGCACTTATAATATTACACAATGAACATGTGTGAAGCTAAGAATATGAAACATAAGCTAGTGTAACTTGTGAACAACCAGAAGCTCCATTCCTTCCAGAAGAAAGTTCAATGATGTGATCATTCCTAACAGAATTCCTTTCAGCTAAAGCTTCTTCTGATATCAATGCTTGTGGTTTGCCAAATGCTGCAGCATAATGATTCAACTCTTAGAGAAGTGCTACAGTTTCACATATTTGAAGGTAGCGCATGCATGTATAAAGATCATAGTTACTAGAAAGCTGGTGTAGGGTTGGATACACGGCTCGTTTTAGTGCATAGTTTACTACTTTTTGCTAAGGTATCAGAAATTCAGAACTGATACTCAAAGATAGAATAAAGGTATTTTGCCTTTTTTTTTTTGTATGTCTCCTCCAAATAAATTTCTAAAAAGTATTGGTAACTAACTTTTAAATAATTAACATTAGCCAACTTTTTCTCTTTATTGTAAAATTATTTCTTTTAACCTTAATTTTTGAAGAATTTAGGGTCTAGGGTTAGAATTTAGCATATAAATTTTAAAATTTAGGATTTAGAGTTTAGAATTTACAAGTAAAAAATGTTGGCTGATATTAGCCGTAAAAAGTTGGCTCCCCAGTTGAATTTAATATACTTACGATCAAGAAAATGCAAGGCCAAAGGGAAAAGCAAATTGAAGAGTAACATGTATCCAATGGAAGCTCCAACTCCAATCCAATACCAATGTGCTTCAGGGAATATTCCACGTGCTTTTAAGACCTTAACACCTAATGGTTCTGTTGAATTAGGTGGAACCTGCAATAATATCAATAAGAAATTCACTTAATTATCAAAATCATATCAAACTTGTTCACTAGTCATTTTGTGTTCTTTGTGCATGTTTCATTGGTTTGATTGTATTCCTTACATGTTTCCAACTGTTTCCGAGGAATTCATTCACAGCTATAGCATTCTGTCCGTACATCATGGGAGAGATCCAGTAGCCCCATAACCACCACTTCCTCACATCAACTGATTCAAAAGAATGTAAGTAGTTCTGTGTTAGATTTTGATATTTGGAGTTTAAAACAAGGTAACGGAGAAATAAATGTATTTTTTTTTTATAATAAACTCTGTCAAGGCAATCAAACTCGGTATTCCATCTAAACTTGTGAAGATTAGGTAAACAGTAAACTTGAATTGTAAACTCAACTTCCAATAGTATTTTCATATTCTAGGAGAACTCGGCCTATATTTATAAAGCTGGTCAATGAGGAGGGTTGTTAAGCCTGCGATAGCCAACATAAAACAATGTCGCATCCTAATGCAAGGCCACGACGCAATGACATCTTTGGATCCATGTAGGGTTATGTTAGCCTATGACAGCCAATGTAAAACAAGGTCGCATCTCAAAGCATGGACACGATGCAATGATGTCTTTGATTCATGTAGCTGACCCCACTTAGTGGAAAAGCTTTGTTAACTACCTTGCATATTCTAGGAGACTAGGACTTCTGCAACCATTCATTTTCAATTATAATATTTGATAATTGTATAACAAATAAAAATTTTAGTAGTTGTGGAATAGGAATATCCAACTACTTCTCACTCTATTTGAAGACATAAACTTATTATAAACTCAAAGTTTAGAGCTTAGGAGTTTGAGTTAACGGTTAACTCGAGAATTTGATAACCTTTAACTGAATTAACGTTTCACCTCTAGATAGGATGAATCCACCCATGACCATAACTGCAAGTAAAGCAAATGATCCAAATGTGTTGGCCACAATTAGGTTCCTCCCAACTGCCCCCATAAATCGAAAAAGTGCAGAGGCCATCTGGTTGATGCAAGCTAGCAGAAAATACTGCTTGATGAACCTGCCATGAGAAACTATATGAGCATAATGAAAACCAAATTATCTCAGAAAGTAGTGTTAGTTGAACATAGTAATCATTGTTCTCCTTGTCAACATATCATCTATATGGTATTGAATGATATATGAACTTCACTTGTATAGGAACGAGTCCACACCCTATTTTATATTAGATGTGTAATACTATTGGTATGTAGGCCCAAAATATGACGATAACTCTATTTAAAAAACATGACTCTATTTCAAGTTTATGCATGTTACAAAAACAATAATTATGGTTGAACTAAAAAATTTGGGTACAAAATTTTGAGTTCAAGTATTATTATTGTTACTTGAAAGACCTTTACTCACCTTTCAAAACTTGGATCAAAGCCTATAACATAGTAAGTCATGACAACCCAAATACCAACTTCTACCAAAGTGATAGGAATCTTAAGGATCCATGTTGGCAAGGAGTATGCCCAAGAAGGATAGAATAGAAGGTCCCTTTGCTTGTAGAAAACAGGGAGCTTTGCAATGGTCATGGATAACTCAGAGAATCCATTGAACATTATCACAATCAGAACAAAGAATAAAGCCCCCATGTAGATCCCGCCATCAGATACTGTGTTCCGATGCATCTCAGTTCTCAAGAACAATGTCATTGTTATGAGTCCTGTTAGAATCAACTGAAAAGAATGAACAGGATCAAACTTCTATCTAGTTGACCATAGTACTGATTAATGAAGCTTCGAATATCAAAGCTTTGTACCCATGTTATCTAAAATAACCATCACTTAAAAACTGTTACATTAACAATCCAATATATCTATATACAAATTGTATCAAAATAAGGTTATTTGTTATTGTTCCATATTTTGACAAATATTTTTAGTGAGGACCATAACTTTGAATAGTACTTACTTGCCACATCTTGAAAATGTAGACAAAGGAATTCCTTTTCATGAGCAAGAATTCTCTTGAAACACAAGCTCTTAGCAATTCCTTCTTGCTAACACCATACTTGTTCTTGGTTAGAACAGCAGGGTGGCCTTTGGTCTTGTCGAACGGGGTAGCGAGCTCGTCGCCGAGTTTTCGGCCTATGTGAAATGACTGAAATGCTTCTGCAAATTCTCTTACAGAGATAAAGGTATAAGGCTCATCTTTGTTTGCCCAGTACTGCTCTTGATCTTTTCTTGATGTTACCTATTACATACATTAACAGAAAGAGCTTAGTCCGTTATTTCAAAATGACAAATCTGTCCTTTATTATTCGAAAAAAGTGTGGCAAATTAGTCATTTTCTTTTCTTATTTTTACAGGGACGAAAGAGCAAAGTGTTTGGAGAAACTAGAAAGTTACGAAAGTTACCTCTTGCAAGAAATCTGCTACTCCTTTTCTTTCTGGACATTTGAATCCCATGTATTCAAAGAACTCAAGAACATTTTCTCTTGGACCCTGATACACAATTTGTCCATCTGATAGGAGAATTACATCATCAAATAGTTCATAAGTTTCTGGTGCTGGTTGGAGAAGAGATATTACAGCAGTTCCATTCAAAATGTGAATGGATTGTCTCAAAGAATTAACCATTTGGAATGTTGTAGAAGTATCCAAACCAGTTGATATTTCATCCATGAAAAGTGCCCTTGCTGGTCCAACTAGCATCTCACCTAAATAATTTATTTTCCACCAGAAAAAGAAAAATAAAATTACTAAAAAGAAAATGACTTAATTTAATGTTAAACAGATGATGTAATTTCTGGTTTTACCAGTTGTGACTCGCTTTTTCTGTCCACCAGAAATACCCCTAATCATTTCATCCCCTACCATGGTGTCAGCACATACTTCTAGACCCAAAATCTGCAATTTATTATGAGCAGAACAACTCAAAAAAAAAAAGAAAAAAAATCATATAAAATTTTGATGAATTTAGTTTGTCACCTTCATTATATAATCTGTAACTACATTCGTTTCTTGGCCTTCCAGTGCTGCAGCCTGAAAAATTCAATATGTTTATCTTCATTTCTACATTCCAACCATTTCATCATATTTTGAAGAATTTAACATTGTAATTTATGTCTTTGTAAACCTTCATATAAATATCTAGATCAGGATCTGGCTTAATGTTTTCTGCCTTCTCTCTTCTTGATAATTCTGCCAGCATATCTGCAAGTTACCAAAAATTGTAAACAGTTTAACCAAAGTTTAACTGACACGATCCTTATAAGTTTAGACCATGTTACTTAAAAGAAACTTTGGTACAGAGCAAACAGAATGTAGAAGATGAGAGAACCCGGGCCTGAAACTGACCGTAACGCATTCCGATCCCTTGACACCTTGCTGAAAAGGCCAACGTTTCTCTGACTGTCAGTTCCCCTATGTGGAGATCAGTTTGACTTATGTAAGCTGATGTTCTCTGAGGCACAAATTCCTCCATTCCATGACCATTGTAGGAAACTCTCCCAGAAAACTGCAATGTATCAGATATAGACTTTGAATCATAATAAGCATGAGAAGGATTCTCTCCAAATCTAAGAATTTATTAGTCCGATTTCTGATTAAAAAAAAAGGCTTAATCTCACATCCAAGGTAATCAAACTCAATAGTAAACCTAGACTCATGAAGTTTAGGTAAACTTGATTTCCTCACATCACATGTCCTTACCTTAAGATCTTTACCGAGTCTTCCGGCCAGTGCCAGCAACAGCGTGGTCTTTCCAGAGCTTGGAGGGCCTAAGAGCAGTGTCATTCTACACAAGCCAAAGGAAAATGTTGAGAAATAGTTTCCAAAAAAAAAAATCACTGATTTGAATTGTTGTCCCATATTCACCTTCTAGGCTTGATGATTCCACTAACATCATGAAGAACCGTGAATGGCTTCTTTCGACTCGGAAGAAGGCAAAGAGAATTCAGGAACCCCTTCAAAAAGATAAAACAGAGGAAAGAAAATTAATGTCAGCACAAAATAAATGTTAACTTCTAAGTTTGATTATGTTTTTCCAAATATAATTTTTTGGACTAATAAGATCCAAAATGTAAATGATCATAACATGGTACGATCAATTACCTCTAACAAATTAATGCAGAAGTTAAAGTTTGTTGGCAATGCCCTGCTTCCAACATGAGCCTCAGCTTCAACATTCAAATGCTCGAATCGGACTTCAATTGTCGGAATATCAAGTCCAACTCTGCAATTCAAAAAGTTCAACAACCACATTATAAATCTTTTTGACACATTTCAATTAGTTTTTTCAAGAACTAAATGATGTTAGTCTTATTAGTATGTTTCCTTTTGTTACCTATCGATTCTCCTTCTCAATTTCAACAAGAACTTTTCATTGTCCTGTTCAGCAATCTTGACTAGCCTCTCTACCAAATTCTTTCTCTGCAAGGGACCGAGTTTGTTGATATCGATCTCAGTGTATTCGCCTTGTGATTCGGTTAGTATTCCTCTTGTTAAGCGTAGATACGTTGGAAGCTTCTCGATGGCCGCCCATTTGAGCTGTTCTTCATCGTCATCTCTCCTCGAAGAGCCTGAGAACACATCAACAGCACCACTGCTTCTCCATATACTCGAGCTTCCTATGCGTGCGCTCGCCACTCTTAGTTCATCATTCTCCATGTTTTGATGATGGTTAGTTGCTGCTTCAAGTCGCTCACAAGTTCTTTGGAAGAAACTGGTGTTAGTTTCTAGAAATGGATATTGTTATTCGTCTCATAGTTCAAGGATCAAGTGTGTGTGTGATAGATATGTTTGAGCTTTTTTTTCCCTTGGTTTTTTGCACAGAGAGAAAGAGAGGGAGAGAGAGAGTTGAAACTTGAAAGAGAGGTTAGTGTGTTTGTAAAGTGAGTGTGGCTATTTATAGAATGATGATAGAAGAAACTTACATGCAGTTGCGGACTTGCAGTTTATGTTAGTTGGTTGACTACAATAAGTTTCACCAAGTTTCATATTCAAAAGTGAAAACATGTTGCATGGTTTTTAAGTATGGCTTACCTTGTTTTATATTTTTAATAATTGAGTAATATTAAATATAATAAATATATAATTATAAATTTTAAAATAAAATAAAAAATTATCAAAATTTATTTATTTTTATTATTATTTTTAGCTATTAATTAAATTTTTTTAATTTGATAATCCAACAATATACTTAACGTGCACTATTTCTTTAATATGATGCCCCTAATAAAAGAATAAATAATAATTATTTAGTTTTTACCATAAAAGATTTACTCAATTGGACAATGACAAAAAAAACTAAACTAACTTTTTTTTTAAATTAGAAATAAAACTCGCCTACAACTTTTGGATCTGCAATTTTTGAATGAGTATAAAGAGACTATATTATTTAAATTTTAGTTGATTGTCAAACTAAACTATACAATTATTAAATCGGTAAACTTTTATTGATTCTATTAAAAAAAATACGTTAAATTCCTATATTATCCTCCATCGTCATCTTCAACAACTTCTCTAGCAGCATCCATGAGCTGGGCATTAGACTAATCAATCCCAAAAGGCAACATCTTCTTTGTAGCCAATTGCAGACCAAGCGCCACAACCAAGCCATACGCCACCATCCCAACCAAAGACATTCTTTCAAACACATTGCCTGCAAATAATACCTTTGATAACGCAAATTTCAAAGACAAGAAAAAATCACACAGAGAACAACAATATCGCACACACACATCAGAAACCATAACAAATCAAATCATATAACCGTTCAATTGCAAGCACCATCGAATAGTTGCAACATATTCAAGAGAAGGCAAAGAAAAAAAAAGTACCGAAAGCAAAGGCGTAATCACTGTTGAGTATGTCGCCGCAAGGAGAACCGCCGATACGGCAAAATGCTTCGGAACCGGTGAGCTTCAGCTTCTGAGTCCATTTGGCGGAGCCGGATGAAGTGGCCGGAACCTTGGTTTCCTGGTCGAGTTCTGCGGCGGAGCATTTGAGAGGTGGCGGCAACTTATCCGCGACATTATGTTGGAAGAGGCCCAAGCACCGGTGGTTGGGTGAACCTTGTTGGAGTTGAGGTTGAAGAGAAAGAATATGGGTAATTTGAAAATTTTATTGAAAAATTAATAAAATATTAATATTTGAGTATTTTTGTTGTAGTCCCTAAATTTCCAATGCAAGTGCCTCAATTTTAGTTTGTATTTAACAGAAGTTACTCACCATCATCTTTTAGGTATTTTAATAATGACGTATATAGAGAAAAGTCACGTTACGTGATAATTATAATGATTTTGTTCAATTCAATCGTTATCAATAATGTATATCTTTAATCTCAATTTCAGTTTTAAAAATTTTCCTGCATCATTAGAAGTCATTTTCTGTTTTCTCTTCCGTCATTGTTAGGTGCATTTCAAAAGATTAATGATAGAGAAAGGGAGCAATGTTGTTGGTAACTCCAATGAAAGAAGCTAAAATAAGAGAACCACTAGAAGTCATAAACGACTTTTAAAAAGGTGTGGATATGGTAGCTAATTCATCCTCATGGTCAATAACAGATGTGAATACAAGAAGGCTATTTCTTGTCTAAATTATAATGTAAGTGCATTTTGTTAATTTATGTTGCTAGTCTTGTTGCTCTATAATCGTGTAAAGAGGTTACAGAGTGTTGACAATAAATGGTGTGGTCTTTTTTATTGGGCTAACAAAGTTGAAGATGAAGAAAAAGTAAGTGGTAGAGCAAATCGTAGTTTTGAAATAGATGAATATGATAGAGAATAAAACTTACTTAGAAAATTGGAAGTTTAAAATCTGAAATTGGTATTTTGTTTGTTGGTGGTTATTGTCTTACTAATCATTGTAGCTGTGTTTATAGTGTAGAAGTGGTGAAGTTAATTTTGCCTAATGTAATTAGGAAAATCCTAAATGCGATGGTTATTATGGTTGTACCTTTGAACACAAGAATAAAAATGACTTTCTTCTATTTTGTCATTGTTGTTAAAATGTAATTCCAATCAAGAAGGAAAATAAAACTACAAAACAGTAATAAAATCGAAGCCATGCTAATAACATTCACACCATCAAAAGTATTTCTAAACCTGTCTAAGTGAAACAAGACACTATCAAAAAATATGCCACAAAATATTCAAAAAGTAGCCAAAACATAGATATAATAACATAGACATGGAAGTCAGTAATACAGAAGTCAAATCTCCAAAATCAAAATGACAGGAACAACAAACATACACTTCCATCAATCTATAAGTTCACCTTTTGCTTCTTTTTTTTGTTTGGTGGTTTGAATTCCGGAGTTGATACAAATTGCATGAAATTGCCTAGTCTTAAAATCCTAGCTGCAAATGTACCTAACATTGGATCAATTGGAGCACTACTTGGTAGTGAAGTACTTGAAATTGGAGCAATGGGTGCTGATGGAGTATTTGAGCAATGGTGGCTGGTGGAGTAAATGAAGTTGGTGCAATGGCTGATTATAGAGCACTTGAAATATGGGATTGTTTCCTTTTAGGGAAAAACTTTGCTAGCCTTGCATGTGGGTTGGAAATGGTATTTGGGGTTGGAATTTGAGTAGGGTGGGGCTGTTATTAGGAGTTATATTTTTGATAGGCTGAGATTGGTTGACCGCTAGGGTGGGATTTGGAGTAAGAGGCATGGCCCTAGAGGTTTATTTTTACGGACAATAACACAATGACAATTATACGTCTTATTTAACTTATATTTTTGTGGTAATTATGTTTTTGTACTTATTACTATATGTTATCATAAAAATTATATACATTTTGTAGCCATTAAAAATATTTTTACCGATAATTGAATAATTGCTACTAAAACTCTTTACCGACAAAATATAAATGGTTAGTGTCTAATTACCAATAAATATATTAGCAGCTATTTTTATTGCTATTAAAATAAAAATAAATGGCTGTTAAAAATAATTTTTCTAGTAATATAGTGAGATATTTTATGAAATTAAAAAAGCTAAAAATAATGGAAAAAAATATGAGTTATCTTTTTTATTTGATTTACTATTTAGATAGCCATCAAGATTCAAGACATATGATTATTTATGGTAATAACTATTTTTATGTAAAATAGAATTTTTTTATATATAATGAAAATAATTATTAGAATTTAGCTAATAAATGTTTTAAAAATTTGTAAACTTTTTCTTTTAGTAATTACATAATTATTCATTAAAAATTTCAATTTTTTTCATAAAAGCTTTTCTGATTGACAACATTGACAAATGTCTTGTTTGTTAGCCAAATCCTTTTTTTTTAAATGACAACTTCCTTAGTATTCAAAATTTTAATCTAGAGAATATAGAGATATTAATATTGTAACTGGTAGTCAGTTATTGATTATTATTATTAGCATGATTTTGAAAAAGTCGGACCGAGCAGGCTAAAATTTGCCATTTAACTCGAAATTTAAATGAGTTTATTTTAGAGGTAAAATCTGCCATTTAAACAAATAAATGAATTAATCTAATAAATTTAATCCATTTTAAATGACCTAATATTTATGATAGTAATCACTGTATATATAAGTTGTCTTGTCTATTATCAATACACAATCACAATGTGCAAACTTTTTTTTTAGTTTCTTCTCTTGAATTCTAGCACATATTTTTTCAACTATGACTCATAATTATTCAAAGAATGCATTAAGATATTAATTAGACTGCGACTATATACTTTTGGCCTACAATATTCTGCGTCCCCAAAACTTAATCTACTTATCTACATATTAGAAAGAAAACGATTTTATCGTTCATCCCTCTTCTAACTTTGTAGTGGATTTTTATTTTTATTTTGAGACAAAATATAAATAAAGATACTAAAGATTATTCAAATAAGAACTTTTGAAAAATCTTGCAATAAAATCCATGAAGAACAAAAGTACAAAGTAAGTTCTTAAAAGATTGGAAGACTGATTTGTAAGTTCCTGTCCAAATGAGATAGAGGAGTGATCCAAAGAATAAAAGGTATTTAGAGTTATAATTTATGAAGTACAGATATTTAATTAAGTATTTGTGTTTGGGTGTTGGAATATTTTGGACATAATATTCATCAATATTCGTCCAACACACGTGTCTTTTGTGTCCAGTCATGTCTTAATAAAAAATAAAAAAATTTTTGCTGAACATATTTGAACACCTTTAAATATCATTATATATCAGTATGTTCAACTTTATTCTTAATATGTATTCTTAAAATGAGTTTAGAAATAGTATAAATAATTATTTATTAAAAAATATTTTAAATACTTTAATTATATAAAAGAAGACATTAAAAATTTAAAAAATTAATTTATATTTTAATATTAATAAAATATTTTATATGTTAGAATTATGTATCTGTATCGGTATTCGTGTATTATAAGTTACAACTTTTCAAAAACTTCATATTTATTTTTATTCTGACTTATAGGTCTATCGCAAAATTTTTTCAAAAACTTATTTGATACTTTTTCTAGGAATTTATACGTCCAATACAAAATTATCTAAGAAAGTAATTATCAAACTACTCTATAATATATACAAAAAAATATTTAATTACATATACACATAGTAAATAAAAATAAAATTCTTTATGTTTACTATATTTCTTACAAGTAGAAATAAATATATTTGGTTAAGAGACAGAATCCAAACCATTATCGTAAAAACTATATAATAACATAAGATTATTAGAATACAGATAGATAAGTTGAGTGAGATCATTATTACTCCTTCCTCTAGGGAAGAGAAAAGAAGTCATAAAATCGAGAAATATCATTTTTATAATAATAAAACACACTGCCAACATTTATAGTAAAAATGAAGCAATAAAACCCCCAAAAAAACAAAAATATATGGCTAATTAGATTTGGCATTATGAGCTTTTAAAGATTGGTTTTGCCATACGAGGAAATAATAAATTCCATATTTCCACAAGTCGTATGTCTCGTAAACTGAACTCCGAAATAATCGCGCCAACTAGTTGCCGACTTTGCTCGTATTTTAATATTGAATTTAGCTCATACGTGCCGGACATTTATTATTAATTAAAAATTTTAAGTAATTTTTTTAATAAATATAAAATAAATATATTAAAAAATTAAATTTTTTATATTTTAATAAAAAAATTTAATTTATAAACTTAACAGATGCTTTTAAGACACAAAATAGATAAATTTATTATTTAATAAAAAACATAGAAGGGGGTGGGCCGGCTGTCATTACATCAATGGTCAAGGAAATACCCTCACTATCCCAACATTTCCTGTGCTCTTACTTTTGGGACGTTGCAATGGTTCAAAAGTAATCATCATGAGTTAATAATCTCGATTAATATTATCTTTTAATATTTTATTTTTAAATTAAGAGTGAGATCTTCTCCTTTTTACAATTGTACACTACAAAAAATTGTCGAATATCGTTATATTTACACGCGAATTTAGTAAAGAAATCTGCCAATAATGTATTTATCGTCAGTTTTAGTAACGGAGTAAATCTAACGATATAAATCTCATTGACCGGTAGATTTTTCATCCGCCTCTAAATACCGATAAATTTAGTGATATAAACTTTTAATTAGCAAAATTTTAGAGTTTTTTACCGTCGAATTTATCCCCTGATAAATCTGATAGTAATATATTATCTATTAATAATTAAATTAAGAGTGGATATCTAACTTGGCTCCTGATAATTTTTCGAAGGACTACGAGGTCTCCAAACAAAAAACATATATCATTTTTTGGTCCTTAATATTTTTATGTGATACTTTAATCACTAATTTTCATTTAATTTTTATAAGTAAAAATTATTTAAAAATCACTAATATTTTTTAGTTTTACACAGTAAATTTAGCTAAAGTATTTGAAAAAGGTAATAAAAAATAAAAATAAAACTAAACAGCCTTGATATTTATTCTTAAAAGATAATGAGGCTCTCATCCCAACAAAAAAGAATTTGTTAATCCTAGTTGGTTCTTAATGGATAAATCAACAGTTTAACATGTCATGTAGGCTTATTTGATTAATATAGATAGAAAATATTGACAGATAGACTAATCAATCTCATAAAAATAAAGATCAAGAGCCGAAAAAAGTTTTTTTTTTAGGATCTCGTTATCTTTTGAGATAATTATTAAAGGCTGTTTAGATTTTTTTCTCTTAATTTAATAACTACCGACGAATTTAATCAACGGTAAACTTAAAAAAAAATTTTTGAAAATTTTGTTTAAAAATTTAATATATAATTTTAAATATTTAAATTTTATAGTTTTTAAATTAATAAAATTTAAAGTTTTATAATTTTTTATAATAATTTATCTATAATTTTTAATTAAAAGTTCACAAATAAATTTTAAGTATTAAAGTTTACAAATAAAGAAGAAAAATAATAATCACCGTTATAAGAATAATATTGTGGTGGTGATGAAAATTTTGGTAGTGGTTGTTTAGTGTTGGTGGTGACCATAGAGGCGACTGCAATGAAGACAGAGGAACTAGTGCAGAGGGGTTCCGTCGTATAATCACCACCATGAATTTGGGAAAATTGAGAATTAGGGTTAGTATGGTTTTAAATTTAAAAATGAAAGTGTAACGAAACTTTCATATAACGGATGTCATATATTTGGCATTTTTGTTTGCCATTTTAGTTCATTCTATTAACGGAGATGGCTTCTCTCTACATTGGGTATTTCTGTTTCATTTTTAAAAATTTAGAAGACACTTTTATCATTAACAAAATTGGAGATAATTTTTTTTACCATTTTAAAAATTCGGATGCAAAATTAATAGTTTACTCTAATCTTAGAGTACTTGTGGGTTGCGTTTTCATTATGACGAAAACATGAAATAAAAATAGAAAATATAATTTTATTAATCTTACTATTTTTTCGTAAAATTTTAAAACAAAAAATTAAAAATAAAAATACAAATAAAACGTTTCCCAAATTTTTGTATCTAATAATTAGTTTAATTCTTAAATTTCATAAAAAAAATAATATTTATATAAATGTCCCAAACAATTTGTATTTTCATACAAAGTATCTCATTTTTTATCTATAAACTGAATTAGTCCAAATAGGCTTCATAAAAACCAAGCCAGCATGTGTTTGTTGGATAATTAATAATACAGTGATAATAATTTTATAAATTTAAAGAAAAACAATGAAAACCTCAGTTCAAAAAAGTTAAAAAAGCCATTTTTAAAAAATGTAAAAATTTTAGAAAATTGAATCTAATATACAGGACGTGAGAAAGTGCACGTCTTAACTTCAGCCATTGTTTTAGCCGTTCTTAGAAGTCATTGTTACAACCTTAACTTAAGCTTCATGTCTCGAAGTCTCGAAGGGAAGTGTAGTGAAAACTGACAAAATTAGAACTCATGAGAAGGCTGATTTTGCCAACCCCAAACTAGAACTCAACTATCTTTTCATGTTTAGCGTTTACATTTTTTTTTTCCAAAGTTTGAGTTTGGAGTGTATTTTTTTCTTCGAATTCTATTAATTAATAATTAAAAAAATAAAATCTTAAATATAGTTGTTTTTATTGAAGTTGATAGTTGAAAATCGTTAGATGACAATTTAGTCAGACATGTCAAATTATTTAATGATTTTTAACTATTAACTTTATGTAAAGACAACTGCATATGAGACTTCGTATAAAAAAAAAATTTATAAAAAAGAATGAAAAAATTCATGTAGAAGATAAGCAAAAATAAGGTTTAATTATTATTTTATTGGTCTCTATAATTTTATGAATTTAAAATAAGGTTCTTATATTTTTTTTTCGTTTTCGATTGAGTACCTAAATCATATCAAATTTTGTGATTAAGTCCTACTATAACAAAAATATTGGAATTAACGGAATATTCTGTTAAACAAAACGAATATACTTAATACTTGACTGAATATTCTGTATAGTTTAATTGAATATTCTGTTAATTCTAACATTTTTGTCATGATAAAGACTTAGTTACAAAATCTATTATAGTATAAGAACTTAATTAAAAAGAATAAAATATAAAGACCTAATTAAAAATTCGATAAAATTATAAAGATCAGTAAAATAATTAAACCCAAAAATAATTATCATCGTACATAAAAATTAATCTCAAATATATTTATGAACCAAAAAAAAAACTTATATATGTTCTATTACATGTCTTATATTTGAAATCAGAAATTCTTATTACAGCGGAAAAGAAATTAAAAAAGAAAGATTCAGTGAGAATTGTGAATATCAAAATATAATAAAGAATATATCTTAAATTGAACAGTGTGTCAATGTTGTAATATCATATTAGATTACTTTAATATATTTATTATCAAAATAATAATTTAAAAAATATAAAAATACTTTTCAATATAATAACACAAGAAAAAATTTAGACAGTCAGCATTTTTATTAAAATATGGTCAGCACTTAATCAACAAAAAAATAAGTAATCTCATATCATTAGATATAATTTTACATCATTAAAAATACTAATAATAATTAATTGATTATTACAAATCACAAAATTTACTGACTAACACTCCTCATAACATCATATAATTTTTAATAGACGATTAATATCATAGTTCTATAATAATACTCTCTTAATGTATTAACATAAATAATAATTAAAAATCTATAACTAGACATAACAGTCCAAATTTACGGGAGCGAATTTTTATCCCTTGCAAAGTTGCAATTTAACAAATTTCTATTTAGCCCCAGTCGTGGATAATTCCAGTAGATATCAGTTTTGACGATTTTTTTTTTTCCTATCTTTAGAACCTATAACTGAATTCAAATAATAACACATTAATTAACAACATGCTTTCGGACCAATTATCATTATTTTAAATTAATTTATTTAAATAATGTCACAATTTTAAATATATTAGCAATATATTACTGCTTTTACCTTTCATTACACAAAAATATTTTATTTGGTGAAGGGGTTCTATTTATGTTTTATGGGAAAGTTTTGAACCTTAAAATAATGCGGTTCAGTCAAAATTGATTTGTCTGGATTTTTTTTATCCAAAATAAGTTAATCAAATTTTTTTAAGATATTTTATTTACTGTATAAAAATACTTTGTATTTAAAATTTTAAATTTAGATAATTAGATCTAAACATGGTGACAATTAAGTTGAATAGTCCGAAAACAGCAGCACAATATTGCTGAACAGCACATCATCGAATTTGGGTCATGCATAATTTTCTTAACCAAACACATTCATAGTTTTGACTTATTATTATTATTATATTTAGATTTATCTATCTTGTGTTCTAATTAAAGATATGTGATAAGATTATAAATTAAAATTTTTTTATTAAAACTACAATAAAATATTATATATTTCAAATTTTTTATAAATTAAGTCTAATCAGATTAAATAATAAGATTTGGAATAATACTAATTATAATTGATTTTTGTCATATTAGACTAACTTGATTTAAGTTGATAAAAATTTAAAATTTTTTATTAATAATAAATTTATCATGTACCTTTAAGATATATGTTAGCTAAATTTTTATTATTTTATTATTACGTAACGTTGTAGATCAGCAGCACGCGTTAGCCCAATAAATATAATATTGCAAGCAACAAAAATAAATACGGTATCAAAAATAAGAAACATCAGTACCTTATTATTTGCGACAATCATACTACATTGTCGTCAATTTTATCATAACAATTAATACCTACAAATAATTAAAACTGTATGCGATGATTAGAAAATGATAAATATTTGTAGACAAGCATTAATACATTTGACTTTGCATTATCATTATTATGATGAAGAATTTAACATTAAAAAACTATATAGTTGGGTGGCCTGTAATATTATTATTAATATATCAACCTACCTGTAAGAGAATTGCTATTATGATGCAATGTTGCATTATAGGATGTGGATTCAATGTGTGACCAGAAAACCCAACAGATGAGTTGTGTGGATCTAATTCTAGGGTTTGAAACAATCCCATGTGTTCCAAAATCCCCATGGATCCGGAGAGAAGATCTGTCGGTCCATATTCATTATATTTATTTACAAGATTTTGTTAATTTATATTCTAAACACATAAGTTAAGCATATTATAAAAAAATATTTTATAAATTATTATAAAAATTAATTTTTTATATTTTAATACATTAAAAATATTAAAAAAATTATTATTATATTTTTAAAATATGTCTTTAGAACATAAATTAATTAAATTCTTATTTATCTCATCAATTTATTTTTTACTTTTTAACTTTTGTGTGTACATGTATTGATTCATAAACAAAAAATGTTAGATGATCTTTTAGAGATTTTTTTTCTTTTTACTGATTTTATTGTCCATAAAACATATTAAAATATCTTTTATCAATTAAATTTTTTAAAAAAAATATAATACTAAAACTTTTATGACCAAAAAATTTAAAATTTGTTTTTTATCGACTCTAAAAAATTTTTTAACATTAGGCAAATAAAAATTCAAAAAAAGATTTTGCGTGAATAATAAATGTATTACAAATATAATTATTTATATATTTTTTAAGTATTTTAGAGAAATAATTTTATAACACAAGAATATCATTTCTAAAAGTTGAACTCCCAGTACCAAAAAAATAAAAAATAAAAAGTTGAACTCCAATAAATTGTTGAATTTTCCCCAAGGCTATTATAATATTATTTGCGTCTTTTGCTAATATTATATATTGTTGGTTATTGATTTATTATATATATGATACTATGTATTGTTATTGCTATCCAACTACATCATATATACGTCCATTGTTGCATTATAAATGCACCCAAATACATGTGCCCTATCCTTTGCTTGACCCAAAAATCATGTTAATGTATAGTTATTAAAATCGAATTGGTGATTAAATTGATTAGATTATTGGTATACTGATTTATTAGTTTAATCAGTAAATTATAAGTTGAACGGTTAGAATCAGTTTTACACAAAATAAAAAATATAAAAATAGTTAAAAGCATTTTTCTAAAAAGATGCAAATATCAAAATTGAAAATTGAATGGTGAATAAAACAATGAAACTATCTAAGAGTTATTGTTATTTATGCTCATAGAATTTTTCATTTTAGTTATAATAAATCATATAAAAATAAGTTGAGGACTCTTTTACCTTACACTTAATACAAAATTGAATAGAGAGATGAAGAAAAAAAGAATTATAAGCTGAGATAAAAATAAATCACTTGTATCTATGGGTCTTAATCTTTTCTATTTAAGACCTACATCTTATATAAAACACTACATCAAATACATCAAACTGCAGCTTATATCAAGAAAATCATCAGTAAAAACCAAAAACTAATTTCTGCAGTTAGTTAATTAAGTTCTTGTAAGTTTTTAAATCTTACATTCTTGAACTTTTTGATCTGTCTTGATAACACTGAAAATTAAATGAAATCACAAAGCATGGCATTTAGTACAAATGTGAGAGCTGATTACTGTGGATTACTTTTAAAAGTTATCATTTAACAATCTAAGAAAAAAAAAAAAACACAGAACAGAACATAGGGTAAACACATTAATCATCAATTTCAACATAAAATGGCTGATGATTCACAGCAACAAAACACAACCATAAACATCAATAATCAGAAGAAAAAACATCACTCCATTATTAAACTTATATATATTACACTGCCAAGAATCAACATCAATCAATTACTGAATAAATAGATTCATAATCAACAAGTTATAATCAACAACAATAAAAAATAGACAGATTCATAATCAACATCATTAATCAATTCTTCACTCACTTAATCAAATTATAAGCTAATTGAATAACGAAAACAAAAATTATAGAAAATTTCAAGAACGCAGAGAAGAGAAAAAACACGGCGATGGCAAAGAGTGGCAGTAGCTACGGACGAGGATGCGACGAAGAGAGACGCACAGAAACAGAGACGAGACAATGTTAGAGACGCATCGGAACTGGAAAAACGAAGCAGAGGAGCCAACGATCGTAACTTTTGGACTCTAGAGTTCGACCATTCAAGACTTCAAAAGAATTAACTGGTAAGAAAGAGGTTGATCTTATAATCAGTTCAGCGATTTTTTGGTTCGACAGGTTAATCCGATCCAATTCTTACCACTAATATGTCTCGCACGTAGTACTATAGCTACCTCCATGATTCTGCCACACCCCTTTCACACTTTAAGTAGTTAAATATTTCAAATACTAACAAAAACACCCGCACGAGTATAATGGTATAGGACGATTC
This sequence comes from Arachis duranensis, assembly GCF_000817695.3. NCBI lineage: Eukaryota > Viridiplantae > Streptophyta > Magnoliopsida > Fabales > Fabaceae > Arachis > Arachis duranensis. Next base: position 45,180,544 of record NC_029779.3, read on the forward strand.
ATGTTAAATAAATAGTTTTTGTAATAAACTTCCGGGATTTTTGAAATCTTAGTTGGTCCGATGATGATCTTTTTTCTTGTAATAAATATTTTTTGTCCACTTAGACAATAACATGTCATATCTCTTGATTTAGATTTAGTATCCTTTTTACTTTTAATTTGTTTTCTTAGCTTGTTGTATATATCTAATTTTGTACCAAATTTCCTTAAGAAGTTAAAATATTTTCAATCTCAAACGTTCAAAGAAATGCAAGGTAAGCTATTATTATTTTTAAAGGACTTGTATTAATTTTTTTAAAATAAATATTGAAATTTTTTTGTAAAATGTGTCAAAGTGTTTAAGATTGCAGTGGTTTTTCAACCACTCATACTAAGCTTGGAATTATAGTTCAGCAATGAATAAATATAAAATCATAGTATCATTTGGTCCATACGCAATTATAAGGTCTTAACTCATAAATCTTCGTTTTTATCATTTGTTCTTCCTCCTTTATTTTATGTTGTCCTTCTCCTCATCTTCATTCATCTCTTCTCCCACTCTCTCACTCTCTCATTTCGATTGCTTCCTCTTTTCTCCTTTTGCTGCCCTCCATTTCTCCTTAACCCACACCAAACTCGTTTTCAAGTCCATTTCCAATATCTCCATTAGTGCCAATAGCTCTGCTCCCAAAACCGTTATCTAATTTGACGCTGATGCCACAACTGGTTTCCCTCCTAGAAAAAATATCGTAAATGGATTCGAAACCACGTCATCATTTAGCGCACTCTCGCTTCAGCCAATTTTCAGAGACATGGTGAGCTTTCTGAAAAGACTTTCTTCTTCTATGGTCCAATCGAGAGTAGAAGGGGAAGGACTCGCTTTTTCAGGAACCACGATAAGGACGAAAAATCCTTGATGGATCATGACGACATTTAATCCGATTTTGAACCCACCACGACAATGTGCTCCTCGATGATTACGAGGACGAAGGGGACGATGGCAATTGGTGACGTCACCAGTGCTCGCCGACTCCGGTCTACGATAATGATTCATCCAAGTCAAAGTTCAGGAAGAGGCTCATTAAGAAGGGTAACACTAGGGGACAGTCGGTAGCGTCAGAACTCGAAGACGAGGTGGCAGAAGAAGAGTATGTGTTAGAATTTGGTTGAATTAGTCCCACATTTGCTTAGGATAGCAAATGGAGCGGGTGGCCTAGGCTATAAATATGAGGCTAAGTTCTCCATATTTTTTGCACCAGCCAGAAACACTTAAAGCTTGTATCTGACTTTTCTTTTTCTCTATATCTTTTGATTAGAGAGTGTTGTGAGGTGTAGTTAAATATTTGCTTTGAGAGTGTGGGTGTACTGGGGTGCCGGTGTTAGAGAGAAAGAAGTCTATGTGTTGTAACAATTTTCACATAGTGATATTTTCTGGTTGTCATTTGGCAAAGGCCGTGATTTTTTCTCCAGTAATTGGAGTTTTCACGTTAAATTATTGTGTTGTGATTGTGTCTATTTTATTTCTCTGTGAAAGGTATTTTCTCAAGGGAAAATGGTGTATTATTCCCAACAAGTGGTATCAGAGCTTCGGTTCGGTGGGATTTATTCTTAGTATGCTCTGTGGTTGCAGCCTAGTCTGACCTTCCACATCAGAAAAGAATTTTGTCCTGTAATTTGAGGTTGATCTTTGGTTGTTGTTGTTGTTGCTGGAAGGCAGTGTGACACTGTGAGAGTGCAGTTTGGAAAGGTTCTGACTAAGGAAAGACTTGGTATTTAAGTGTGTCCATTGTGACCCACCTCTCTTTCCTGGGGACCATTCCTAGTGCACGGTCTACAGTTGAGTTATACTATTCCAGTATACGGTTACAACAATGTCAGGATATTCAAGTGTTGTGAAGCTTGAAATAGAAAAATTTGATGGAAGAATCAATTCTGGCTTGTGGCAAATACAAGTCAAGGATGTGTTGATACAATCAGGTTTGTAGAAGGTGTAAAAGACAAGAAGCATCCTCATGGTATTACCGCACTGCCATGGATAAGGATAAGTTGTGGCAATCGGGTCCACAATTGCACACGGGCATTGGTTGGCGTTGAGATGCAAGGTGTGTGGCGAAGTTATGTCGATGGCTGAAGAACTTCTAGGAAAAGCCAATTTGGAAGTTGCACCATGAATTTTCAGCAAGGTTTCGATCTGTACCAAGGCAAAATGCTTGGAGTGGTCTAATTCCAAGTGAGTATACTTTCATGGTGGAGTATGATAGTTCTCTAAACTATGATTATCGGTATAGACAATGATAGCAAAGAATTATCGGTGTTGACTATGAAAACTGAAGATGTGTGACTATTTCAATCAAGGTGGAGATTGTTAGAATTTGGTTGAATTAGTCCCACATTGCTTAGGATAGCAAACGGAGTGGGTGGCCTAGGCTATAAATATGAGACTAAGTTCTCCATATTTTTTGCACCAGTTGGAAACACTTAAAGCTTGTATGTGACTTTTCTTTTTCTCTATATCTTTTGATTAGAGAGTGTTGTGAGGTGTAGTTAAATATTTGTTTTGAGAGTGTGGGTGTACTGGAGTGCCGATGTTAGAGAGAAAGAAGTCTATGTGTTGTAACAATTTTCACATAGTGATATTCTCTGGTTGTCATTTGGCAACGACCGTAGTTTTTTCTCTAGTAATTGAAATTTCCACGTTAAATTCTTGTGTTGTGATTATGTCTATTTTATTTCTCTGTGAAAGGTATTTTCTCAAGGGGAAATGGTGTATTATTCCCAACAGTATGAAGGCGGGGTGAGGTTCACGAGGGAGGGATCGGAGGAAAGGAGGAAGAGGAAAAAGAGAAATGAGGGTGGAAGTGGGAAGAAGGAGAAGAAGCTTAAGGGGAGTTCAGGTTTGCGAGTGGCAGAGGTCCAAATTTGGGGAATCTAATAAGAAAGGAGAGGAAGTATGGATGTTAATGGGGTGGGGCGGGGGCGGGGGATGTTTTCATGCTCCCCGTCCCCGTCCCCAAAATTAATCTCCGTCCCCGTCCTGTTCCCTGCCATGGGTGAATAATTGTCCCCATCCCAGTTTCCGGCATTCCCTGCATTTCCTGCATTTTCTGCAGGCCCCATTCTCCATCTCTCTATGTTTAACATTCATATGAACATTATAATAAAAAATATCAACAAATAAAAAAAAACTACAAAATATTATTACAAACATACAAACATACTTTATCCAAGATTATAAGTCCAGAAATATAACATAACAAATCATAATCCATAAAATAAAATCTTGAACAATAGGGTTAGGATTTTTCAATGAGTAAAATTACTAAAAAAACCCCTATATAGAAATAAAGTAAGGATTATTAAGTAAGTTTAAAAATTCGGAGAATTATCGAGAATGTGGCGGGGATCCCCGCTTGGGTCTTCGCACCTGTCTCGGAAGAATTTCGCTCCCTATCCCCATCCCCACGGAAAAAATTTCCTACCATTGGAGCCCCATTCGAGGTGGTTCTCGCGGGAATCCCTGCCTCCTGAGAATTTTTGACACCCCTAGAAAGAAGAACAATGATGATGAAGAACAATCTAATAATTGTTTATGGATCACTTTGAGTGTTTTAAACAAATTTGGGATACTAATTTAAGTTAAATTTATTATTTATCCACGTCATCTTGCAGCAAATTACCAAGTTGACCCTTAATTGCACATATCAGCAACGTTAAAACGGTTGATGACATTTAGACTAACAAAAACTCATATTTCTGAAAATAAGAGATATATTTAATCATTTTAAAAAGTGAAAAACTTAATTGAAACGAATTAAAAATTTCAAAAACTATTTAAGACATCATCTCTATTGTTATATATTTTGAGACATAAAACAACATCAAAACAACTTTATTTTCGTTTTTAACTAACCTCAAAATTTGCTGGTAGAAATTAAACTAACTCAATACCCTTAATCTAGACAGATTTTTGTTTTTCTTTTTTATAGACTAAATATTCCCTCATACATATCTAGAAGCCAAAAACTAGTTTCATCCGATTCTTATGAAAAATATTTTTCGAAAAATTCTTATTTTATACTTTACATCACCATCATCTTCACCTTTACAAAATGGTAGGTGGCATCTCAGGGAAGAAATTCTAAAATGATTCCTTCAAAAGTATTTAAGAACTTTTGTTCTCTCTCTCTAATATAATTAAGTCTACCGTAGTACTTATTTAAATTGGATTAATTCAATTTGAGATAAGTATAGAGCGATAATTGAATTAAGAAAACAATTTATATCGTAATGAACAAACAACAGTGTACTTTTTGGTTCGGAACAAAGACAAAACCGTGCTTTTGTTTATTTCCTATTTGAGCCATGACCTAAGAAATATTATTTGTTTTTTGTTCATACTTTTCCACTGAAAATTTGAACCAATAAATAATAGTTGAACGATTTGGGCAGCTAAGTCATTTTTTTAAGACTTGGAGAGCAAGACAAAACTGGAATACACGATTCAGTTCCTTGAGTTCTAAATGAATATGCTTTTATTATATGTTAAAATATGACATGATTAGAAACAATTCAAATTGTAAATACATCAGTAATGACGTATTTTATTTTAGAATAAACACAAAGAACTAATTTTTAATTAGTTAATTTTATTTATAATATTTTTTCATACAATTATTTTTATAATTCTTTTAAAAGATTTAAAGTTAAAATTTAGTATCTAAAATTTAAAATAAAAGATAATTTAAAAAATTATTCTCTAATTAACTCTTTATTTTATTTTATTTGATGGAAATATTAGTGGCGTAGTTTAATAGACGCTCGTCCGCGCGCCATTGATTTTAATTAAACAGCACTATTTAGATGGGAATGAAAAGTTATATTTTTGGCCAATAAATTATAACTCAAATGACATAGTCTCTTTATCTT
>NC_029779.3:45186636-45202791 GCF_000817695.3 Arachis duranensis
ATATACCTAATATTATTAATATTTTTTAAATACTGTTGTGAGACAAGATCTGTTTTGAATGAAATTCAAGCGGATATGTAAAAACGAATGTAAGCGATATAGGAAAAAATCCATTAGAGTAGTTATGGTTTTAGAATAGTACAGTGAACACAATTAGTAAAACTATTTTGAAATTTTCTTTGATATCTTTTATTTTCTTACCGCAAACACTTGTTTCAAGAAAATTGAAATTAACACCTTGTCATTTATAAAAGCGACGTAATAAATTCAAAGATTTTTTCTTGTTAAACAGATTATACCGAAAAATTTATATTAATAAAATATTATCTATAAGGAGAGATTCGACCACCTAACATATAGTGCTCGTAATGAACTTTTAAGTCTACCAAAAAATGAAAAGTCGTCAAGAGAAAAATTTAAGAATTAGGTAATAACTCATAAAAGATTAAAAAAAAAACTTACATATTTGATGCATGGTTTGATTTGTATCTTGAAAATAAAAACAATAAATCATTATTACATCTCAATTTAAATCTTAAAAAGTAGACTATATATATGATTCTATTTACTCTGCCATTTAATATTTAATAGAAATTAATAACTAAGTATAAATAAAATTTTAAAGTTTGGCCTCTAACACACCAAAGTTATTTTTGTAACTTTTATCTATCAAAAAAAAATATTCAACTTTTTTGTAAAGACGATAAAATAACACGACAATTTTAAAATTCTATACAATAGTATATAATAAAGAAATAGTATAACTAAAAGCCCGATAAAAGAATAAAAACTCAAAGTCATATAATGCAGAATTACAAAATGCGAAACGTTCACATCCGATAACTAAAATGCGTTAGCAGGAAAAGTACAAAGCATAGTATATAATACATTGTAGATATACACAAAGTAATAATTAAAATAAACAAGATATATATATATATATATATATATATATAAGTGTGAAATACCAAAAAGAGGACTAGTCACAACCTGCAGAGTTTAGGCCGACTAGTCAAACTGAAATACAAAAGAGCTTCGAAGTTGATCCAATAATAGTCATTCTCTCGGTTTATCCCTTTACAAATTCTTGTTTTTCTTTTTTAAGGGATTCAAACACACAGAAAATAAACAGCGCAAATAAAACTACTGATTGGCATTAGAATGTTCACTCTTCTATACCTTGTTTGAATTTGTTTCTTCAACCTAATCTTTGAAAAAATTAATTTTTCATACATCTTTCTATGTTTTGCTAATGATTACTACTATAAAATAAAGTAAGATCAGAAAAGAGTCAAAAGAGCATTAGTTATTCTCGAAATTGATTACGGAATAATAAACATATAAAATATTAAGGTTTTTTAGTCCAACGGTTAGGATAATTGCCTTCCAAGCAATAGATCCGGGTTCGACTCCCGGCTGACGCAGTAATATAAAACATTGGGTTGTGCCAACTTAGTTATAGACCTATAGCATATCCTACTTTCTTTTCTTTTCAATATTGAATTGATCAATGTGTTATAGTATATTCGACTTTTTTCTCTTTATGTTTTTATAATTTGATTATTGCATGAATTTAATTTTTTATTTGAATTCTTGAATTTGATAAAATGTCAATGTGTTATCATCTCAATTTTAAAATGCTTTTTACTTGATAAATTGTGAAAGCATCATTAACTAGGTTTTATTTTTTAATTTTGGATTTTTTGCAATAATTGCTTGTTTTGTGATCCTAAAATCATTTGACAAATTTAAATTTTCAACTATTGTTGTTTGTGTCTTGTGTGAGACATTTATATTTGATTTAAGAATTACCTTATCTTAGATTTGACATGTTGAGGTTTTTTTTCATAACAAGATCTTGTTCTATAATTTAGACTATATTTAAATATAGTTTGATTATAGCATCGAATTTTGATTTCTATTATTGAGTTTGATTATTACCATAAGCTTGTTTGATTATCCGAATTTTGTATTATGATTTAAAGCGTGTTTGATTATAATCTAATTATAGTATATGAATTAGCTTAATTATGATAAATGTTTTTTTTCCTCTTATGAGCAAGGTTGAGGCCTCCGCTGCTTCCGCTTTGCTCATCTTGAGTTTATGGTGGGGGATGATCAAGGCTCAGAATGAAAAAAAAAGGATCCTTTTTCTGTCACAGATAATTTCTGTAAGGACGTTGACTCAAAACAACAGCAACAAAAATTTTTAAACATAAATACACACAAGAAGATATCTTATCTAAAACATTGTATATTATAAAAAGTTCAACATCACATCATTAGAGAGCTTAAGTGTTTATTGGGAGTTTTTATCATTATTTATACTTGATTCTTTTACTATATTCTATTCTCTGTACCTAGGAAAGAGAATTATACAAAATTGATCATGTATGTAACACATGTTTTCCTGTCTCTAATTATTCTCTGTTTATCGAAAGATTCGTAGAGATTTGTAGGTTTGTAGCTACTCTTGTGATGTGTCAATCATTTGAATCGTTAGTTCTTTTATGATATTTAACCTTTTCTGTAACAATTTCAATGTAACAAGATTTTGTACTATAATTTAGAGCATGTTTGATTATAATATGATTATAGTATTAAATTTTGATTTCGATTATTGAGTTTGATTATTACTATAAGCGTGTTTGATTATAACCAGATTTTGTATTATGATTTAGAGCGTGTTTGAATATATCCTGAATATAGCATAAGTTTGAACTTTAGTTTGACGGTTAAGTTTGATTATTATCTTGAGTGCATTCGATTATAATTGGATTTTGTAATATAATTTTAGAGTATGTTTAATTATACTCTAATTATAATATGAGTTTGAACTTTGATTTAAACTATTGTTGAGTTTACTTATTACTTTGAACACGTTTGATTGTAATCGAATTTTGTAATATAATTTGAAATGTGTTTGATTATAATATAACTAAAGCATGAGTTTAAACTTTGATTTGAATTCTTAAGTTTTATTATAATTGGATTATACTTAAAATAAATAACGATTAAGAGTCAGAAGACATTCATTTCTTCAACACAAAAACTAAAAGAAAACAAAAAGTGACACATTTTATGGACTAAGATTTAGGACATATATTCACTCTTTAGTGTTCAATGAATATATCTCAATAGTCTGTTTATTTCAATAAGGAAGGGTATAGATTTAAACAAACCTCCTTTTGAATAGACAAAAATCATAAATCTAATTACATGTACTACAGCTGAGCTTTAGATTTTTTTCTTTTGTAGTTTTGTCTTTTAAATTTCTTATCTTGTATAATATGGTTTTTGTTACTATAGGTTAATTACCACACAAAATGATTCAATGAAACTGAGAAAGATACTTGGATTGTGCATAGGCATCGATAACTTGCCTAATGCAATTGACGCGTAGAGAGATTTGAAGGAACTTTATTCTCCCATGATCAGTTCATACTTTCATGTATTAAAGAAGAAATCTTCACCTTGAAACAAGAAACATGAACTGTGACAGAATATTTAATCAAGTTTGGTGTGCTTTGAATTGAATTGAAAACACTTTATAAGAACAAGCGCAGTTGCGGCAAGGAGAAGATGGAGAAAGAAAAGGTGACGAGGTTCTTTATGGGTTTGAATGAATGGTTCCATGTAACATGATCATGAATAATGCGAGAGAATTCTTTACAATTTTTTGACAAAATTTTTAATTTGGTATTTAGAAGAAGAATTAGTCAACGCAGTGAATGAGATGGATTGGGTGTGTTCTGTATTATTTTGTTTGGCGCGTGAAGGATATGCTGGGCAGTTAATCTGTATTATATTTATATCTGTATAAAAATATATAAATATAATGACTGATTTTAGTATATAAATAATATTTTTATAAGATATTTTACTCAAATTACATAATATAAAAGATAGTTATTTTTTATTACATAATTGGATGTACGTGTAAAATTATTTTACACTGAAATTATATAAAAATTAAATTCTACTAAAATTCATATAACTCAAAAGATTTTATTATATATTTATATATTTTTAAAAATAAACCAATTAAATTATGAAAATTTAGAAAAATTAATATTATAATAACAGTACAATTTATATATTAAAAAAATTAAATGGGTCAACTCGTATATGTTGGACTCAAATCCACTTATAAATATTTCGTATTCTTGCTAACTCAACTTATCTATTTTATTAGCAAACCGAATCGACTCGCGGTTATTCTAGTAAAATTCTTTATTATTATATCAAAATTAAATTTTAAATAAAATATTAAAGTCCAATCTCTAAGTAACATATACAGCGCTATTTTCTTATTCAAATTTCAGGAACATTAGCGCCTTATTATATTCTCCAAGTTGACTTATTATAAGTATAAAATAAAACTATAAATATGAAGCAGAGAGAAGACAGATAAGATGATGGATTAGAAAAATAAGAGGGATGGTTGTGATCCTTTGTACATAGTCATGGCTAACAAGTTGGAATCTTCTAAAAAGATTGCATTAGGGAACACAATCAACATTGGGACATGATAGTATATAGTTGACTATGTCTCGTGTTCATCCTCAATCATTTACAATCGTGTGAGAACTTCTTAAAGAACAACTAATTTTTATAGAGACATCAATCTTTTTTTTTAATTAATAGTTAATATGTGCAGTTGACATTGCGTGGTGCCAATTAATTTCCAGTGGGGGATCAAGCTCTTTTAAAATGGAGAGGTTGGTAAAGTAAGCATAAATAATGCTTTTAATTATTTTTGAATCAAGATGGTCAAATTTATAAATAATAAAAATTATAAATTTAAAAGTGATTAAAAATATATTTTACTACTTTACAATTCTTTTTTTAACTTTAAAAGATCTTTGCACGGTACCATGGCACTAGATTTTTTTTTTTTATTTTGTACAATATCCCCAATAAGGCGGGGTTTGAACACCAAACACTTGTTTAAACAGATTAGTAAATTAATTACTAAACCAACCCAACTTAGTTTATAGCACTAAAATTAATGTTATGGTAGAGTAAACACCCAATTTAGTCCTTGTTCATTTTCACGAAGAACAAAGCGATCCCTATCCAAAAAAAAGGACACTTCGACCCTTAACATTTTTATTTTGGGACAATACGATCCATTTGTTAAAAAGATTATTTAAATAATTTAACAGAGGGATCGTATTGTCCCAAAATAAAAAGGTTGAGCGTCGAAGTGTCCCTTTTTATCTACAGGGATCGCTTTGTCCTTCGTAAAAATGGATAAGGACCGGATTGAGTATTTACTCTGTTATGGTGTGTCAAGTAATTTTTTTTTTGTCACTAACACCAAGTTGAATATCAAAATTCCCAAAGCCACACATCCAAAATTTTAATATTACAAGCCCAAAAACTATGTATTCAAATAACAAGACTCATGAACAAAAAAGGTCCAAAAGACTAAAGTATGATGTTGATGCACCACGACTGCCTGAACAAAAGAAAATTTTCTAACACTGCACTACTGAAGTACTAATTCTAGCATTGATCCTCTCTTATTTCTAAACCCAATCTTTTCGCATAGCTTGACAGCAATCAGAAGTCTTTACTCTTTAGGTGAGACAATTCTGTAGAACTGTAAAAGTTTTGGAAGAACAGATGCTCGAATTTCAGATTTTCTTTTTTTCTTAAAAGAAAAACACTGGCTATGAAAACAGGCCCAAGACTTCCCCCGGTTGTAGAAATACTTTTTCCGAACACCAAAAGGTCGTGGGCCGGATAATAAAGCCCATTGTGGTGTGTTAATTGACCAATCCTAATCGTGTATTGAGTATGTGCTATGGTGATTGGTGAATACTCGCACGAAGATTTTCATGTTAATTAACCAAAAAAATAATTTTTAAAAAATAGAATGTATTCATAATTAGAAATCTAATTATATCTTTAACTGGATGAATTTTAGAAGAAATATTTGATTAATTTTAATATTTTTTATATAAAAATGACCTAATTATAAAATTAAAAATATTATAAATATCTAATTGAAAAAAATATATATAAAAAATTAATTAAAAATTTAATAAAACTATAAAAACCAACAAAATATGTTAAGTATATCAAACTATTTAATAATTGTTAACTATCATATAAAACATTCGCCATGTAAATAATTACTAGTATTTATATGTATAGGGTATGACAGTATTTTTACTATCGCAATTGATATGTAAATTAATAATCATAATATTTGGTAAAACCTTATCTCGCAAACACCCTTTGACTAAACGTCTAAACCCCTACGCCGGATAGAATGTATCAAAGAGTGCACTGTAATACATGAAGGTCTATTTGAGTATAACGACTAATTATATGCAAGTCACTTCAGTATTCAACAATATGTACAAATACCAACTACATTTCTAACTATACATACATATGATAACAGCTGAAATTGTTACATTCATATGTACAAACTTTACACATTAGGATAGAGATAGAAGATCATTTCTTGCTTTGAAAACCTTTTCATGAAACTGTGATTGTTGCATTGGAGGTTCATCAATATGCCAAGCCTCCAGCAAATGTGTCCCTATCATGAAGCAATGACTCTGTCAACCAATAACCATCCCAGCAACCACCAACTCTCTGCCAGTGACAAGAATAAATCACATTACACACATATTCTTGTGTTAAATCAGAAAGTAACAAGGAAATAATACGCAATTTAGAGTAATCGATACCCAACTGCATCTCTAATCAAAACCGCGGGGGAGGTTAACGTTGTGCTTATTTTGAATAGTGAGAGATGAAGTTTTGCAGTTAGGCTATGTTTGGTTTCTGCTTTCATTTTTTATGTATTCTGTCGTAAGATTTATGACGGAAAACGTGGGGAAAGAAAGAACAAGAAAAAGAAAATCTTTTTCTATTTTCATTTCCTAATCTATCATCACTTTTCCCTTACAAAATCTTAATAATAATAACTAAAAGAAATTGAAATGAAAACAAAAGCCAAATAGACCCTTAAATGCCTAGCAACTTAGCAAGGATAAATATTATTATCTAATAGAAGGATCCATGCTCAAACCTGAACCATAGTAAATTGAAATATTTCCTCTTCCTCTGGTCGACTTCCACGAATCCAAACCCGCTGCTTGTATTTGTTCTGTTCAAAGCTCATCAACCCATAAAATAAATTCAGATAACATAGATTAACAGATTCTAGATACTAGATACACAAATCAATCCATGAAATGCCATCTAAGAAGCACAGAATGATTTTAATATAGATCTGGATTGATGGCTTAATTTTCATATTATCTAAATATTCATATTTGATATTAGTATTGAGAGACAAGTGTTACATGCTAAGCTAACTTGACATTTGATGATATATAATTAAATACAACAGCAGTCCTGTCCATTACGTGGGATCGGCCAAAATATGATTAATTACAAGAGTAAAATACTTTTACTAATAGTTCATTACAACTCCATAATTCATAATCCAAAATTCGGAATCAATTTCTATGCACTTGCAGTATAAAAATGTTTTATGGTGTGTGAGGCAACATAATTGTAAGAAAGTTCTAAATCATTATACATAACTTCCTACAACAACAACTACCAACCATGATTTCTCAATTTTCTACAATTTCATTGGCTGGGAGTGTAAAACTCAGTGTATAGAAGTTAATCTCTTAAAATGATACTTCGAAGATAGAAATGTAACCATGTAAAAACCAGGTCTATTCTACATTAATTTTTTTGAAAGTTAAAACGAAGCCAATCTGCACTTGAGAATTGAAACAAGTTTTTACCTCCTCTACAAACAAGCTGCTCATGATTTTTCTTTCCTTGTGACCAAGTAACACTCGATAAGTTGAATGGTGAAAAATACGCCTGAACCTCTCAAACTGCACATGACAAACGTGTTGTTCACTATAACAAAAGTATAATGTTGAAATATAAAGTATATTATGCACAAGTTAAACATAACTGATAATGTGATGATACTATTAATTACTAACCTGACCGAGATCGAAGAACGGCCCAAAATATGTAGACCTTTCAAAGGGATCAAATCCAGCAAACTATTCAATAACAACAGCAGAAACAGCAAATATAAATGAAGGGAAATGTTTTTTTGTTATTCAGTTCATCTCGTACACCATCCCACACGCACTCGAGTAGGGGTGGAGCTACGTTGAATTTTAGGAAGGGCTAAAAATTAATTTCGCAATGAAGAGAGGACTAAATAAGAATTTTACAGAGGAGTAAACTAAAAGCTATATATAATCTATAAGAAGAAAATTGAAATTTTGGAGGAGGCATTGCCCCCCTTCTCCTCAACGAGGTTGGGTGTGAGATCCATGCATATGGATCACATACCATACTTAATAAAAAGAGTAACGGGTCATGGTGGCTGATTTTGGTGACTGATTTCTGATTTACTCATAGTTCATAGTATTTTATATATATATCAACCAAGTCATTGAGAAATTTTTGCAACATGCTCATAGGTTTCTAAAGGATGAGACCTATCGTGTATTCCAATCTTCAAAGAACAAAATTACTACGAATACACAAAAAATTAGCCACCAAATCCACCACTATGTATTTGTGGATAAATAAAAGTATTGTTTAACTCATTTTCAATTTGTATTTTGTATTTCAAAATGTGTTTTATACTGATAGCTGATTTCGTGAGTGCATGTAGCATGGTTATTCCAAGAACTAAGTTCATTATTACAAAATTTCAATGATCTAATTGTTCTATCACTCTAATAACAATTTATGCCAGCTTGGTGTACCAGAGAAAATTGAGAAAAATGAAGACGATGTGAAAAGACGAAAAATTACCCTGTACATGACTTCAATCCCATAGTCCTGACGAGGCTGATCGTTATACTTGAGTGCTTCTAGCTGGTAACGCACTGCATCCTCTGCACTATACTATACTAACATTTAACATTAACAGACAGAAAATTAAAATCAGTGAAAAAGGGAAATTGAGCCTTGCCCTTACATCTAATCTTGGGCCAAAGGGTCGTTTCTTGCGGGATTCTAACCTGCAAAATTAAATAATCTTATAAACATTTAACAAAAAATCATAAATGAAAGAGGGTAATTTTGTAAAATACCAATCAGCGGAGAGGAAATCGGGAACGTCGGAAGAAGACTTGACGCGAAAGGTATGAGGAAGAGGGAGTTGAGAAGTTCTGTTTGAGTTTGAGAGAAAACGCATGGCATGTGGAGTAGGGAACAGGGATGATCCAAACGACATCGTCGTTTGCTTTCTTTTTTCTTTATTATTATTTCTTAAAACAATTGAGAATTGAAGCGAGGGGGCCTGTGCTGATTGAGAAGAAAGAGAGAATAGAATAGGATGGATCGTAAAAAGATAAAAATAAATAAATAAAAAAATAAATAAAGTGGTAGTGTTCTTTCTCACTTCTGTTTTGTGGTTTATTTTCGTCGCGTAATCCAAAAAGGTCGTTAATTTCTTTGCTTTTTCGTGTAAACCTCCTCTATATTGAAATCTAATTAGATTAGAAAATCTTGGAGTGTGGACATTGATGCTATGAGCTCCCTCCGTTTAGATAATGACACTCTTATTTTTAATACATTTTTATAAAAAAATATAAAAATAATATTATTAATATTGTTCAATGAGTCACTAATATTATTTAATATATTTATTATTATCGTTGGCCACGAATTAGTTAATTTTTACCGAGAAGATTTTGATTGACGGGCTTTTAAGTTGCCTGCTTTGGGGCTGCTGTTAAAAACTTAAAATTAGTCTGATTAATATTCAGTGTTTCAAGTTTCAACTCTTAAATAGGTAGAAAATAAAGTTCGTTTGGAAAATTTTTAAAGTAATTTTTAAAATTTTTAATTTATAAANAATTTTTTTTCATAATATTATTATTTTTTATTACATTTTTATAAAATAAGTACTTTTAGAACTAAAAATTTAAATACAAAATAATTTATTTATAAACTATTTTTAATATAATTATTTATTGTTTAATCTATTTAAAAAAAATTTAATTAAATTATTTACCTAAACTATTTCCACCAACAACTTAAATAAGTTTCAATTTTATAAATTACATTAATCTTTAGTTTTTACAATTAACAAACAGTTAATATTTTTTTCTACTTATATCCCTCCAATAACATTCTTCATTTCAACAAGAACCATCCCCCTATTCCACTCACCGCCTTCATCCCTTACCTTATCCCTGGATCGTCACCCCACCACCATTATCATCATCAACGACAAAAACCACGATCACCACCAACAATAACAATAATTACAACAAATAATACCCAGATTAAAGAAAATCTATTTTATAGAAATAGTTATCAAAATTGAATTTGAAAAATATATCCTTCATCAACAACTTCAGTGCTTTCAAACATAGTTATTAAATGTGAATCGACAATTTAAGCACGAACACTTCATTAAATTACTGTGTTATGGATCGAATATATTTTGGACACGATACTTTTGGATAGTCGTTCGTTTGACATGTGTGTCCGTTATATCTAACTATATTTTAATAAAAAGTAAATTTTTTTTTTACAAATACGTTTGGATACATCTAAATACCTTCATGTGTCAATATATCTGTACTTATTCTTTAGATATATTCTTCATATGAGTTTAGAAATAGTAGATATTATCATTTATTAAAACAAAAAATATTTTAAATACTTTATATAATTAAAAAAATATATTAAAAACAGTTAAAAAATTTATATTTTTATATCAATAAAATATCAAAGGTGGAAACCAGGTGCAGTCGACTTCACATAAAGTTGATACTTGAGAACCGTTAGACGATTTGACTGATTAATATCAAATAACATTGTGACACGTAGCACAACTACCCACATCAGCATACCACGTGTCACTAGTCACCACATCATCATATCATTACACGTGGCCAAATTATGGAATGACACGTGTCACTTACCATCCACGTCATCAAGTCATATAGGGACGTAATTAGTGCAATTAAAATCTCAGGGACGATTTTAGCATACGATGCCAATCTCAGGGACTATTTTGGGGTTTAACTCGGGTAAAATGTGACCTCTCATCATTTACTTCATAGGTGAGACAAAAAAAATATAAAAAAATTTATTAAAAGGTGAAAAATCATACTAAAGTAAAAATTCAAAATTTAGAATATCTAAATTCTTTATATGATATCTATAATAAACATATTTGGCTTATGTAAATTGGAAGATCTGACGGTTTTAAAGACTTGACCTGTCCAAGGTTCAATGATCAAATTTCTAGTTATACTGCCTTCAAGGCCCCAACTGCATCAATCTCTATGACACCAGCACTACCGTCCCCTGATTGCTCTACCATCACCACCAGGTCTATTTTCTTTTTCCTCAACAAAGTCACCATCACCACTAGCATAACCACCGGCAAATGTGTTTTTAGGTTTCAAAACTAAAAATATGTTCTTCACTGCACTTCTCCTGCGTGGTTTGCTTTGCTTTTTTCTTCCTCTTAGAAACAGATTTCTGGGTGGAGTTTCTTCTTGTGGATGCTGGTCTTAATCTTGGATTGTGGTCTCAGGAGAAGGTTTGGATCTATTATTGTTGTTTCGTGTTAGTGAGAATGAGTGGAGTCATGTGTAAGTATGAAAGAAGTAAATAAAAACAAAAAATAATGAGGTTGGAATATTTTGCGAACAACAGGTCTTGGTGGATTGGAACAGAAGGAGGACAAGGAAATGGGGCGAAGGTGGTGATAAACTGATAATAGGGATGATGACGATGATGATAGGGGTAAAGCAAGTAAAAAAAATTGAGCTCATAAATTGTTAAGAAATTAATTTTATGAACTAGAATAAAAACTTATTTCGTAGAATTGAATCATTAAATACTAAAAATATTTTTAAACTGAAAATTTGGAGAGACCAGTATCATTTCACGTTTAAATGGGAATTTTAATGGGAAAAACGATTGAAGTCAACCTCACTATATAATAGTAAAAAATGGCAAGAGATAACAGCAGCCGTTCAGCTAATTTATGAACGAGGAGGATATCAACTTTTGAAACATATTACTCCACACAGAGCAAATGCAAAAAGAGAGTACCATTTTGGACCCAGTAACTGAAAAAGCAATAGCAGTTTAGTTTTATACAGTTTGATGCTTTACCAGATATTTCACAACAGAAGAGACAGCAAGTCTCTAATTGATAAACTACAGGAGATCATATAATACTGCCGAAGAACAAGCAGGGAAGAAAATTCAAGAGAGTAGAGAGACAAGAGAAACAAACTCCAAGGTGACTCGGCCTTTGGACCTGGTGTTAATGACAAAATGCTCAGGGTACTTCCTTAACAACATAAGTAAACCATACCAAGGTTTCCCTTTGGATTCAGGACCAGGCCAATCCTCCGAAGTAAGATATCTCCTTACTCTACTGTGGTGCCAAACACCGTTATATTGCTCCACCAACTACAATATCAATACACAAGCAAAACATTCAGGTTTTACAGATATGTATTCGTTATTTCACACAAAGAATTTCAGGTAATAGAGAAAGTGTGTAAAAGAAGAGGATGACACATCCTCACATGGATACAAAATATATGGCTGAGACCTACTGGATTAGATCATTAACGAAATATGCCAATTCCTTTGAGTCAGTTAACAAAACACCCTTGAACAGACCTTGTGCTGAACACCAAAGGTACTAAACAATGTACTTTAGATGCATAATAACGCATAACATGGAATAATTGTGTCATACACATACTACCTTCTCTGAAAATCCTCAAGTGGCAGTGTGTGAAACTTCATGTTTAGATATACTATATTATTGTATATTTTACTAATGTAAAAATTTATTTCCATTTAATGAGATAGAAGTGTTGCCTGTATTAGTACCTTAAGCTAAGCAGATTGATACTAAACACTAAGTTATAATTGTTAACTATTTATAATATTGTAAATCATCTGCAAAGCTCTATGATCAGCTTCTTCCATATTTCCTTCGAGTTGGTATAAACGCTCCCAAACTATCTTTGCGCTGCTGCCTTCAGGATGTATTCTGTCGACCTTCATTGTATATCCACTTGTTTCTCCTTTTCACCACTACTGACCCTTGTCACTATTGTCGCCACCCTTTGATACTCCAACTCACTAGAGCCCAACTAGAATTACCACCTGACAAAGGTTGCATGTGCTGCCTCTGTCCACGACATGTAAATCCACATACTGCTGCTTCTGCAATGGACGATACTGTGTTAAGTGCCCTTTTGTCTCAAATCATTCTCAGCCTAACCCAAGCTTTTTATTAATCCTCCTTTCCCCATAGATTGAACCTGAAAAACCCTAACACAACCCACATCCTCAAGCCCCAATGTAACTCCCAAATCTTACCTATCACCTAAATTGGAGAAACTGCTTGTAATGAACTAAAGGCAACAGACATATTTAGACATCATTAACAATTAATCCACATGGAGGAAACTCATCCAATAATGACCAAAGTGTGGTATGGGATGTTGATGATTCTCTAATAAAAGGCTTTGGAACTACTACTATGTGATAAAAAAGTTATGTTCCTCACCGCCTGCAAGATTCGGAATGTCCTTTGCTAAACTTTAGGAAACAAAATATTGCAACTTGCTGTGAGTTAAAAGATTAATATATTCTCAACATAGCAAAGTGCGATGTTTGTGACAAATTAATATGGGTCAATATTGATATGTGGACTTAGTTGGACTAATACTACAGGTTGAAGATGTAATGTATCAGACATCCTAGAAACCATTGATTTTGGAAGGAACAAAACCCGAGTTTCTCTCTAGCTTGAATTTGAAATATGACTAATTTACCAAATTCTGTTGTAAGTAAGGATTCTTTTCATTCTAATGTTTGGGGTCCAGGACATAGATACTTATGTCGGAGAATGATTTGTTTCATTATTGACAATTGCACAAGAGTAACTTATTCTTTTTTTTACGAAAGTTAAGTCAGTGGTTTCCAAATGCATGTTCAATTTATAGTATGTTTAAAACACATTTACGAAAACCTGTTGAGTGTTAGGATAATGTAAGTAATTTCTCCTACTTCTCTCTCTTCCAGCTCACCCACAAGGGCAACCTAGTGCAAACCATCTTGCATTACGCAAGATCTAAGGGAGAACCACACCCAAAGAGTGTAATGGAGGTATCCTAACATGATGTAAGCATCAATGGCTAATTTAATGGTTTGAATCCCATACAAGGTCACACGGAAACGACTCAAATGTTGCTCCAAGGCTCACCCACAAAAAGTTCCTTAATTTTGTTTTAGATAATAGTGTTGGAAATAAAGATAAATATCTTATAATATAACTTATCCCATAATATCCAAGAATATCTCAGGATTAGTTTTCTTATTTTCCATTATTTCATGATTACTCTGTAAATAGGAGCAATGTATTGTTTATCACTCTATCATAGTACACATTTTTAAGTCAGATTAACATATTTATATATTTTCAGTCCATAATTTAACTCCGTCTATATTACATAACTGGTTTCAAATCCAGATAAAGGAGGAAGGTTGAATAGGCGCTCGACAACCAACATAAAATTTTGTCAAATCTTCATGACAGATCAAAGACCATATTTCACTAGAGCTAGGTCGTTGCTCAGAAACAACACGCTGTATAACTTGATTACAGTATCAAATAAGCAAGAACCGTTGAATTGGTGCCTGGGTGTAGTGCAAAATGAGCAAGGGTTCCCATTTTCTTTTTCTTTTTTTTTTTTTTTTTTTAAACAAGCTGGTTCACAAAGGTCAATTTAGAGAAAAAGTTATAGATAAAGTCAAAAAAAAGAAGTTGTTTGGAACATGAAAATATAGGCATACTTACAGAAAAATCTAAGGGGTGGTGGATACCAAGATAAGGAGAAAGATTAATATTATGTGCCTGCAAGAAACAAAGTGGGACGGGTTGTAGACAAAAGGGTTGTTACATCCGTGTTTAAGCTTTGGCACACAAGAAAGGTGAAGAATAAAAATGGGGTAAGCATTATCGTTGAGGGACATTAGAAGAAGGATGCGGTAGATGTTAAAAGGTGGATGACCAGATCATCTCAATAAAATTTGTGGTGGGAGAAGAGGCCTTTCATGTGATTACCACACACCATAAGTAGGTTTGGACGAACACCATGAGATAGTTTTGGAACATCTAGAAAGTTTAATGCAAGACGTACCTAAAATTTTCTTGGGTGGAGACTTAAATTGACATGTCGGAAAGGATGTGACAAACATGAAGGAAACCATTGGGGTGTTTTTGGGGGTTGTCAACATTGAGGTAAAACCATCTTAGAATTCTCTTCAAGTTGTGATCTTCTTATAGCAAACAATTGCTTTATGAAGCGAGATGAACACCTTATAGCATATAAGAGTGGGCCGACAAGTAAATTTACTCCAGGAGAATGATTGACCACACAACATAGGGTGCTTGTCATGGATTTTCACGTTTAGTGAAAGATGAGAAAAAAGACATCAAGAAAAAAACCCGAGGACTAAGTGCTGGCGAGAAAAGTGAGAAACAAAAAAAATCCAAAGACATAGAAGAATAAGCAAGGTGTGACAGACACAGAACTACAGATGAGATGTAGAGTGAGATGACAAAATAGTAAAAAAAAAGTGCAAAGAAAGCTTTGGAGAAACTAGATCTAGATGTATTGGAGAAAGAAACTGAGTTGTGGTGGTGGGAAGATTAAGAAGCAATGCTTTAAAGAGTGGTCTTTATAAGACAGCTAAGAAGGAGAAAAAGGTGGAAGCAACCGAAGTTAGAACGAGAGCTTATGAGGGTCTTTATCAATCTTTAGGTGCGAAGGAAGGGAAAAGAGACATGTATAGGATAGCAAAGAGCAGAGAAAAAAGGATGAGATTTTGGTCGCATTAATTGCATTAAGGATAAGAATGGTGAGGTTTTGGTCACAAATGAGAGAATTAATGAAAGATGAAATAGCTATTTTTACGTGTTATTTAATGATGGGCAAGATATTATTGTGCTCTGGGGGGTTACATATGAGGACAGAATACCAAAACTTCATATTGAAAATTCGAGATTTTAACCAAACTTTTTTAATGGGATTTTAAGGTGTAATAAGAAGATGAAAAAAAAATGGAGGAAGA
>NC_029779.3:45202810-45208150 GCF_000817695.3 Arachis duranensis
AAAGGGAAATACAAACTTGTGAAAATTATAGAGGGATCAAGTTCATGAATCATACCATGAAGTTATGGGAATGTCATAGAACGAAAATTGAGAGAAGACACGCAAGTTTCGGAGAACTAGCTTGATTTTATAACAGGTGGATCGATACTATATCTATTAAGGAAAATGATAGAGGTACCGAAGTAACAAAAATGATCTACACATGGTGTTAATTGATTTGGAAAAGACATGTGATAGAGTACCAAAAGAGGTCTTCTAGAAAGTTTTGGAGAAGGGATTAAGTATAGCCTATGTTCCTATAAGTAAAGATACGTACTATAGAATTACAACTAGTGTGAGAGCTCAAGGTGTGACAAAAGAAATCAAGGATCATCTCTAAGCCCATATCTCTTCACATTGCTTGTAGAAGTGTTTACTAAGCATATCAAAGAACTCTTACCACGGTCCATGCTTTTTGCTGATGACATCATCCTTATAGAGGAATCAATAAACTTTCTAAATTAGAGGCTAGATTTATGGAAAGAAGTTTTAAAGGTATATGATTTGCACAAAATCTGCAATAGAACATAATATATGTAATGTAAGTTCAGCACGAGGAGGGAAATACAAACAGAAGTGAAAATTGGAAAAAGGACCCTTCCACAAGTAAGGCGATTTTAGTATTCTGGGTGTATTAGTTAGGAAAATGGAGAAGTCAAAGATCTGAACCATGGAACTCAAACGGGTTGGTCAAGGTAGTGAAGTGTGTCTGAATTTATGTGATAAAAAGTATCTTTAAAACTTAAGGTTAAATTGTATTGCAATATCATTAGACCTGCTATGTTATATAGAAGAGTGTGATAGACAGAAAAAGTTGAGCATGAGGATAAGTTTAATATGGCCGAGATGAGAATGCTTAGATAGATGAGTAAACATACACATGGTCTGAATAAGGAACGATGATATAAGAAAAAATATCGTAGTGCCTATTGTTGAAAATATGGTGGTAGTTTGGACATGTGGGAAAAAGACCACCGAAACATATGATAGGCAAAGAAGGATGGATCAGATGGGAGCGGTGAGACATAGAGAAATACCTAAAAGACTATATACGAGGTTGTCAAAAAATGTGTGAACAGTCTTAATAGCGATATGATACATGATAGGGTGCAATGACATCATTTGATCCATGTAGCCAACCCTATCTAGTGGGATGAGCCTTTGTTATTGTTGTCGTCGTATTTTTAGTCCATATTTTCTCCTTTCCTATTTAAGTCCCACAACCTCGAAGACTTTTATAGAGAGAAAAAATGTGCAATAAGAGGTTGAGATATCCTCAGTTCTCAGATACAATATACATCGCCAAGGCCAAATGAATTACACCATGCAACAAACCATGTTGATCCCTTTCAATGCCAGTTAACCAAATACCCTTGGACAAACCAAGTGTTGAACACCAAACGGAAGCCAAAAGGGTAATCCTATCCCAAATAAAATCAACAGTTGAAAAGGAAGTGTTAGAAATCTAGTGTTAACAAAGGATATTTTTCTTTGCATGACCCAAAGTCTCAACTTTGTTACCCATGACTCTCCCAAGATAACAAAAGCTGCAATCCAGAGAGACCTTTTTGAGGCATTGCAAAGAAAAATATGAGCCCTCTGATTCGAAATCTAAACCGCTCATAATGAACAAACGAAGAGACAATCAGAGGCCTCTCTACTTATGGATAACATTTAGGGTATATCCTATTTATAACTGCAGTCCATCCAATTGCTTTGAAGTTGGAGGGAGATTTAGTTGTCACTGGAACACTCATGGTAAGTGGTCACTGGTCACTGGTTCTACTCACAACGGACGTGTCTCTATGGTTAATCTTAAACGGCTTTGAACTCAGCCGGTGCCTGAGATCAGTGGTCCTGGTTGCTGAACAGCAGTGGTGGTTCATTGGGGCTTCCTTGTCAGACCAACTTACCAAGTAGGCAGGAAATGAGTTCCATCGCTCTTACCCATCCTACTTCCTACTGCTGCTGGTTGTGCTCATCCATTCTGCAGTCCATTCCTTAAATCTGGCTTCCACCCTTGCTCTTCTTAATACCATCTACATAGTCTCTTCTTGGATCGAAGTGCTTTGATGCCAGTTGATCAACCGGCATCAAGAGGTAACAAAGACAAGAAGTTCACCGGAATATGGCTTAGACTGATTTCAGTGTGAAATCCAGCCTATATAGCCCATATATGTGATTTCTATTGCATGGTAATTACAATGAAGAAATGAAAAATACTATAATATTCTATCTAATAAAAACCTTTTCCCTTATGGACATGCCTACCCTGCTCTCCTAGCTGCGTGAATATCCCGCACACCGCAGATCCCCACTGATTCTCTTATTTCTCTCTCTTCCACTTCGCCATAACGAACCTATGATTTTGTTCTTGCACTCCTCTTGCGCCAGCCCATTGAATCTATTCTTTTTTCCTATCATAAAACTTGGCCCTTCTAGAACTTGTCATATGCATCAAACAACGGAAGGTAAAACGGATTGAGTGGCAACAAGGAAAAGGGTAGAAAATTCTGTAGAAAGGATTGGGAGTTGTAGAGAATGGGACTCTTGGATATCCTGCAGTGCATTATATTTGGTCTGGGTCTGAAGCAGTTCTTTGCACTATCAACTCCAATTTTACAAGTACAAAAGTTCCATTATTTTCTAAATTCTAATCCAGTTTGATCAGTTTAAGTGTTTAACTAATACAGAACTGCAATAGATACAACATGGATAAAAAATGGAAAGTAGAATAACCATATGTAAGTCCAAAACAACATCATAATAATATATGCATTCTAGAATAGACAACTAAAGAGAATATAAAAATAAAAGCTGGGGGGAATAAAGCTCCCCTACTATTCTGGGTTTATCAAATGGTCAAAGGAGCAGGGTTATGTAGCAAATATCAACTTCAAAAATAATGGTCAGAACTAACCTCCGCGTGTAGTTTCTCCATAGGCATCCACTCTCCAGGACCACAGAGATCAGAGAGAACAGTAGCTACAGACGATACTACATCCTTTTCTTCCAACTGTTGAAGCTGAAGATTATCAGCATCCCGGTCTACTCGGGATCTTCCTTCTGCTTTCTTATCTGCAGGAACCAAACTATCTCAATAATACCCCAAGCTGCAAATCTTGAGACTAATCATCTTAGAATCAAGGCAAAAACCATATGCAACTAGCGTAACATGAATATAGACACAATATTAATGATTTCAGAACCAAAATCTCTTCTTTTTTTTTTTTTTAATTTTCCTTAGCACTATATGGGAGAAGATTAAGCGAATCATTTGAATAAATCCATATATAAAAGTTCATAGAACTTTGGCAAATGCTAATACAATACGGGTAAAATAAGGACTGCAACACCCCTTAGAAAATGACCTGCTATTAGAGGTAGCAAACAAATTAGTAGGTTTTGGACTTTTATTTTTTTATAAACTAACCAAAATAGTGATTATCTGGATTANNNTATAGCAAAGGAAAAAGTTAAGATTTATTTAATTAACAAAGAATGCAGCACTCCTTATTGATCTCCTATGGTGTTTTAGGCTTTTTCTCATACTTGTGAAATCATGAATAATAACCTGAATGTATGTTATAACTGTTGGCTCATGAATCATAACGCAGCTTACAATTCAGAAACACATGATTGAAAAAATAAATAAACATTACTCCACACCTCAAACCTGAAGAAAACACTCTAAGTCTCAAATAAATACTTAAATGACATATATTCTTCAGGAAATACTACACTCCAATGATAACACGAACATATCATAAGTCATCCATTACAAATCCAGGAGAGAAATTCTAAGGAGAAACTCTTGGGGGCTAACAACTTTTAGTATTTTTAGCCATCATTTGGCCAGCACAAATACTAAATCTTCATTTTACAAAGAACATCCCAACTGAGCCAACCAACTCAACAATCTACTTCTCCATCCCCAACTATAGACGGAATCTCTTATGATTCTCTTAAGTCCCCATAGGCAACAGTAAGCCAAAAGTGGTATAAGAAACAATAGTAAATGGAAACAAGTACTCATTAAGATAACGTCTCTCTCTTGATAGTTTTTGTTGAAATTCTGGTGTTTGGGTGGATCCCAATGGCATTGGTCGATCTATGAGGACAACCCCAAAAAGTTGAATAACAATTGGTTGTTCGTACCATTCAAATACAGGTAACCTTTCTAACATGAGTACATGACCTCCCCTAAGAATAAAGATACACTGCTCTAACAATATATGACGTAATCCTACAGATCCTTTAAACTACTAGATCCTAGGGAATGCAATTGCATATTATACTAGACAGGCACAAACAAATAAAAGGGAAATCTGATCTAGCAAAATTACTTTATGTTCATAACAAATACATTTTCATAACCACAAGAAAATGTACTTCTAAGAAAATCCACTCTCGTCAAGCAAAACCAGAAGTTCCAAATATAAGACTTACACAGCATCCACATGATCCTCAAAATTCTATGTATGGTCTGTTGTGATGAAGAACAGCATTCATTATATTTGTAAAAAGTGATCATCAACAACACAAAATTATAGATTGTGGAAGGCAGAACTACATTCATACTTCGAAAATCTTGCAAAGCATGAGTATTGCACAAAATCTGTATATAGAGAACAACAGTCCACTCAGTCAAAAAAAGAAAAAAAAAAAAGTCCCACACTATAACTAGCTATCACAGTTGTCCGTTACTCCAAAGATAAATTCGCATATGCCAAATTCAAAAGCAAAATCCATTCAGGCAAACAAACCAATCACAAGAAAAGAAATCAAGAAAGAAACACTAACCCAATGATGCAGACTTGCTTCCAGCACCCACACCAGCGTACCCGTAACTTTCATACCCATCTCTTCTCGCCTTCTTCCCGCTACTGCCCCCACCAGCACTAGCACCGGCACCAACATCATCCTCATCATCATACTCGTCCTCATAATAATCCCTCCTGCCTTTCTTCACTATCACGCCAGGCCCAGCTGCAGCGGCCGAGGCCATGTGGTAGTTATAATGCGGCACCACGGGCCCTCCCGGCACCCCAGCTATGGAGGCAGGATGGTTGGGGTAGTGGCGAGGGCCGATTGGGCCACCGAGAATGCTGCGAACAGGGAGCAGGAAGTAGAATTCCTTGTCGCCGATCTGGAGAAGGTCTTGGGAGTCGAGTTTGACCGGGGGATTACCAGGGAGGTGGAGGACGCCCTCGACGAGGCAGCCATTCTTGCCGAGGACCTCAAGGGCGAAACGCCGGCGGGTGAAGTCGTAGAAGATTCGGGCGTGGTGCCGAGAGATGT
>NC_029779.3:45208176-45208618 GCF_000817695.3 Arachis duranensis
TTCATCCCTCCGCCGAGGCTGGAGAGGTCGACATCGACCGTTGATTTCTTGGAGTTGCGCCCGAGGACGATGGAGTAGGTCTGCATGTAGTACTCAAAATCCTCGCCCTGGAGTTTCGCGAAGCCCGCCTCGACATCGCCGCCGGCGCTGGCGGTTCCCATTGCGGTGGTGGTCGTCGGAGAAGGAAAAACGAGAAAGCGAGACGAGAGGCGAACGAAAATTGGGAATTCAGAGAAGCTATGACTATCGATCGGGGTTTTGAGTGAAAGGGCCAAATAATATTGTATTTTGAAAATGGGAAATTTCTTGGACATGCTTACAAATTAAGGGAAATTGAGGTGCATTTTGATTAATATTTCAAAATTTATGTTAGATTATAATTATATTTTAAATTTATTATTTTTTTATAAAATAATTTTTTTAATTAAAATAATTTGAACCA
>NC_029779.3:45208801-45209978 GCF_000817695.3 Arachis duranensis
TTGAATCGCCTTATTTAAGTTCTTAATTTTTTAAAATTGACTCAATGTTGTCCTGCCAACGGAATTGACAACGAGATAAAATTGAGACAATTTTGAAACTTTAGAGACTTAAATAAAACGAAAACGTTGGGGACAATAACGATACATAGAAATAAATTTTAATTTTATGCTTCACTAATATCAATCTTTTAGGGTGAATAGTTATTCAATTGTTTTTTAATCACATTTAAGTAAATTACACTTAATCACATTACTTTAATTTTAAATAAATTTATTTTTTTTATAATTTTATTATGAGAAAATATAGGAACCAATGGAATATTTGTACAATGTGTACAATAGAGGTTTAGGGATGTCCGATTCAGTATTAGAGATATAACTATTAGTGTTACATTTTTCCATTAGCTTAACTTTTGGGATGAGTGGTATCATAACATGGTATTAGAGCTCTAAATCCGTACAAATATTCCATTGGCTCAGGACTCTTTTATTATTTTTACTTATCATGAAATATTCGTAAAATAACTAGAATCACATTAATTTATTGTATATGCATAATTTTTTCCCACAAGTTTATGTACTAGTCATTCTATAAACATTTTATGATGGGTAAAATTTTTTAAGAGTAAAATTATAAAAAAATAAATTTATTTAGAATAAAATTAATGTGATCAAGTGTAATTTACTTAGATGTGATTAAAAAAATTGAATAACTATGTATCGTAAAAAATTGATATTATTGAAGGATAAAATTAAAATTTATTTCTATGTATCGTTTTTGTTCCCAATGTGTTCGTCCTATTTAAGTAGCTAACGTTTTAAAATCGTTTCAATTTTGTCTCGCCGTCAATTCCATTAACATATTCTGAATGGTAGGATAACATTGAATCAATTTTAAAACGTAAGGGACTTAAATAGAATAATTCAAATGTTAAGGACAAATTTAAAACTTATCTAAATATTAGAAACAAGAATAATACTTTACTCTTTTTAGAATCCTGACTATTTGAGAATGGATGTAGATGTGATAGAAAAAATAGTACAGATAAAAAAAATAGAAAATATAGAAATAACAGAAAAAGTATGGTATAAAGATAAAAAAAAAAAAGTTCTGATACAAATAAGAATTAGAGACAAGAATTAGATGAAAAAGAAGGGATAAGTGTGGAGGACATAA
>NC_029779.3:45210040-45225865 GCF_000817695.3 Arachis duranensis
TATTATTACATATGTTTAAATTATTATTCATTTTTTATATGAATTTGTTTGTTATAATTAAATTATTAAAAAACTGTTTTTCAATAAAAAAATTATTTTTTAATATGTTTAATAAATTTTTAAAATGAAAATAGAAATACTAAAAAATAAAAAATTTATAAATTATAATTTACATCTTTTAAAAGATACTTAAAAAAAGTATTTTAACATAATAAATAAATAAATATTTTTATATTATTATATCTAAATATTATAATTTTCACACTTTAGATGCCTGAACTGTGTTTTGCATTAGAAGTTATTTACATTATTCATAGTTGGAAGCTCTTACAAGGATTTGTAATCCTTCTCCTCTTTAATTAGTGTTACGACTTGGGTCTAGTGTCAATTGTGATACTAACTAACTCGTTGACATTTTAACAGTCAGTTATGATCTTGTGCTATTTTCATTTTCATCACTGTATCTTTTCTTATCTTCTGTTCCACTTTATATTAAAAATCTTATTTGGCTAGGGATTTTTATGTAAATCCTTGCTGCCTACTCTAATTATGCATTTCTTTATTAATAATATGCTGAGTTATTTACCTAAAAGAGGGAAAAAATAATTTTTTGCAGACTGAACAGAAGCAATGAAGCTTGGTATCAATGGACTTTGGATTACTAAATCATATCTTGAAATGATCCTTGGTTAAAAAAGGTTGGATTTGGATGTAATTTGACTTTGTCTTTCTGCACTCTATGACTTCTCAATTAATCGAGTTATTTTTTATTGTTTGATATTATTTCTTGTTATATATGCTGATGACTGCTTCAATTGGATAATTATTTTGAGGATAATGAGCCAATTGGCTAAGCATAGCTTAAAAAAAGTAGATTATATTAATGGGAAATTTTCTGGTTCAGATTGGAGAAATATCCATACATATAGATGTTGAGGTGTGTGTACCAGGCACCAACGCGTAGCTTCTTTTGTAAAGGCCGGTCAAACCGTAATTAATTAAATAATAAATTAAATAAGAACGAATATGGTTAGAAATTTAGTAATCGGAATTTGATAATTTAAATATGATATTTTGACTCAGTGGATTTTTCTGAGTCGGAAAACATAGTTTTCTGCGTAAAAATGCGCACTGAAAATTTGACCGACAATACCGGCTAAGATCTATCCGATACTGCAGCTAAATAGATTAATTATAAGTGAATAAGGTTAATAAATGAGAAATTATAATTTGGGAAGCTAGAAATATTTAAAATACGATTTAAAACTCTAATCTTAAAGGTTTTGGCCCAAAATTGGGCCAACGGATGGGAACATAGTAGGATAAGATGATTAAGGCATAATAACTGGTGTGGCAAAAGTTTGGTCAGTTCTCTTGAACGGGTGTGGAGATGAACGAAAAAAGATTGGTATAGAAGTGAGAAAAAGCAAATATTAGAACATTGGAGGTGTTGTTAGGTACTAGATAAATGATATAGTAAAATATAGAAATAAAAAATTATAAATTTATATAAAATATGAAAATAATTGAATAATTTTTTTTGAGAATTATAATTTTTTTCTATTACAACAAGACTATAATAACACTCTCTTTTGACAAAAAGAAAATATACTACTTTCTACATATATAGAAAAAAATTACTTAAAAAAATATTATGTATCGATCTGGATAACTTGATTGAAAACAAAATGAAAAGATTTTTAATTTATAAACGAGCCTTTGTTACGTAAACCACGCGTAACATAAGGTTACTATTCTTTCTCTCTCCACCATCAAAGTTTAATGGCTATTACCTAGGAGTATTTTTCTCCTTTCATTATTTAGTTTTTCTTTTTTATTTTTCTTTTCTATAATTAGTTTTACTAAACTTACAATCTCCCACATAAAGCTAATTTTGGTAAATTTTCAAAATTTATGTTGCTCATGTATTCAATAGGCCATATGATGATCTACACTATTCAAACTTTTCAGTATTGATTGGTTTTGTCATGGCATCTGCTAGGTTATCTTTAGTGTGAATCTTTTGCATATCAACACTTCCTTCCTCTACTACTTCTCGAACAAAGTGATATTATATTCCAATATGTTTTGTTCTTGAATGAAAGGCAGGATTTTTTGCAATGTGCAAGGCATTTTGATTGTATCAATACACAAGAATCTTCTGTTGTTTGTGTCCGAGTTCCTCCATCAACCTTTTGATCCAAATAGCTTCCTTGCATGCTTGTGTAGCTGCCATATATTCAGCTTCTGTAGTAGATAAAGTTACAACAGTTTGTAATTTAGATAGCCAGCTCACAGCTCCTCCTGCAAGCATAAACACATCTTGTAGTAGATTTTCGTTTATCAAGATCACCTGCAAAGTCTGAATCGACATATCCATTGACAATGAATTCTGATCCTCCAAAACATAATGCAACATTTGAGATCCCTCTGATGTATCTCAAGATCCTTTTAACAGCATTCCAATGCTCTTTACCCGAATCTGTCATAAATCGACTTACCACCGCAACTGCTTGAGCAATATCTTGCCTTGTATAGATCATGGCATACATAAGGCTTCCCACCGCTAGTGCATGCGGTACTCGAGACATTTCCATCCTCTCTGCTTCACTACTAGGGTACATACTTGAGGATAATTTGAAATTCATAAGAAGTAGGGTTGAAATTGGCTTACATTCTTACATATTAAAGCGTTGCAAGATCTTCTTTAAATAATTCTTTTGCGATAGCCAAATCTTTCTATCCCTTTTGTCTCGGTGGATTTGCATTCTTAAAATCTTATTTGCTGATCTCAAGTCTTTCATATCAAACTCCTTAGCCAGTGCCTTCAATTCTTGGATTTGACCTTTGTTGGGACCTACCACCAACATGTCATCCACATACAACAGCAAAATGATGAAATCATTATCACCAGACCTCTTATAATAAGTACAATGATCTGAACTAAGTCTGTTGTATCCAAGGCTAATAAAGAAATAATCAAATCTCTTGTACCAACACCTTGGCACCTGCTTTAGACCGTACAGAGATTTAGTTAACCTGCAAGCCAAGTTTTCTTTTCCTTGTTATTCAAAACCTTCTGATTGGAGCATATATATCTCTTCTTCAAGTTCTCCATCAAGAAAAGCAGTCTTTACATTTAATTACTCTAGATGTAAATCAAATACAGCACACATAGCCAAAACTACCCTAATAGTAGTTAGTCTCACCACTAAAGAAAATATTTCATTGAATTCAACACCTTTTTTCTGAGCATATCCCTTGACAACCAATCTTGTACGATATTGTTCTACCTGATCATTACTATCTTGTTTGATCTTATAAACCTATTTGTTACCAATGGCTTTCCGACCTGCTAGAAGTTTAACAAGTTTCCACTTTCCATATATGGTTCCTATGTAATGTCTCAATTTCTTATTGCATTGCTATCATCCACATAAAAGCATCTGGATTGCGCATAGACTCCATAAAAATTATTGGCTCTTCATCTTCTGTCAAAAGACAATATGCATCATGGTTTGTCAAAACATAATTTGAAGGCCATGATGGTGTTCTTCTTTGTCGAGTGGATCGACGAACTTCTATGTCATTATCCTCTGCTTCTTGTTCTTCGTGCTGTAGTTTTGCATCAGAAAGATCACCTTTTATGTATTTTTTATTTATTTGAACAGTAATTATCTCTTTAACAGTGTTGTCATTTTCTTGTTCTTTTTTCAATTCATCTTCTGCAAATATCGCATCTCTTCTGACAACTACACTGCAGGCAGTGAGATCCCACAAGTGATACCCCTTAACTCCGTCAGCATAACCCAAGAATATACATTTTCTAGACTTTAGGTCCAACTTTATTTTTTTCTGGGAATGGTACATCATGTACACAGGACAACCAAATATATGAAAAGAAGAATAATTAGGTGGCTTACCTTGCTACATTTTTATTGGTGTCTTTAACCCAATTGCAACATAGCTCGTGCTCTTTCTAGGAGATTCATATTCATTAGCTCTGCTACACCATTTTGTTGAGGCGTATATACAATTGTGAATTACCGTTGAATACCTGCTTGCTTGCAAAATGTTAGAATTTCACCATCGACATATTCTCCTCCATTATCTGTCCTTAAACACTTGATCTTCTTTTTGGATTCAAGTTCTAACTTTGCTTTGAACTCTTTAAACATCACAAACACGTCTGACTTCTTCTTGATCGGGTACATCCATAGCCTCCTAGAGTAATCATCAATAAATGATACAAGATATTTTGCTCCTCCTAGGGACATCCCAACGATTCCCACACATCAGAATCAACTCCAATGTGTGTTTGCTCCGAGCTGTGGATCTACCAAACTTCAATCTATGTTGCTTGCTTGTAACCGGTGCTTACAAAACGGTAAGTTTACCAAATTGAGCCCGGGAATGAGATTACATTCTACAAGAATTTTCAAGCCTCGTGCTGACATGTGGCCATGTATGCAATGCCATATCATCTTTATTTTTTCTTGGCTTGCTGAAGCAACTGATGTTTCTACCTCTTGCAAAGTATCTCCCACAAGCATGTATAAATTTGCTGCAATCTTTTAAGCTTTTATTACCACAAGAGCTCCTTTAACAACTTTTGAGATCCTACCTTCAATATGGGTCTTGCAACCAAGTTCATCCAATTGCCAAATCGACAACAAATTCTTCTTCAAGTCTTTCACATGTCTTACCCCTTGAAGTGAACGAATAGAATCATCAAATATTTTTATTTTGATAGTATCCAATCCAACAAATTTTAAGGCATGATCGTTTCCCATAAATACCGATCCTTCCACGCAGGTTCATATGTACAAAACTAATCACGATGAGGAGTCATGTACCAGATTGCCCCTGAATCAACAATCCAAATATCAGTGAGCTGTTTGCTGCCTTTAGAACTAATTATTGCTTCGCCATACAGGATTTCTCCATCATCAGAAGTGCTCGCAACACATCCTTGAGAACTTGATCCTTTTGGAACCATCTCTATACTATTCTTATTCCAACAATCTTTCTTGAAGCGCCCTCTCTTACCACAATTATAGCATTTGACCTGCTTCTTACTTAGTGACTTTGGTATACTTTGACTTTCACTGGAATCACGCTCCATTGATCTCCCTCTTGTCATCAACAAAGCCTCTGCTTGTTTTGAGTTCTCTAATCTATCTTCCCTATTCTTGTGCCTAGATTCTTCTTCAAGAACCGCAGCAGCCATATCATCAAAAGAAAGATAATCAGTCAAAACATTATTAGTTAAGTTAATGATAACTGATCATATGAATCTGGTAGACTTTGAAGTAAGAGCTATGCACATTCATTTTCTGCTATGGTATATTCCAAGTATGAGAGTTGGGAAAATAACGTATTTAGATTGTTGATGTGATCCGTTGCCGATGTGGATTCACTCATTCAAAGAGTATAAAGTCTTCTCTTCAAGAATATATTGTTGTGAAATGACTGGACTTCATATAATTTGGTGAGAGCATCCCAATTTTTCTATGTTGTCTTTTTTTTTGCTACACTTGATAAAACTGAGTCAGCTAGTACCCAGTGTAAGTTTACACCAGCATTGTTGTCCATCTCCTTCTATTTTTCATCTGTAATTTCAGTGGGTCTACCTTCAATTGCTGTCACGCAATTGTCTTTTCTCATAATGGCTTTTATCTTCAATTTTCATACGAAAAAGTTACTCCCATTGAATTTTAAAATTTCGTACTTCGCAGCGAAAAAAATATATTAATCAGCAACCTTTGGCTCTGATACCACTGTTAGGTACCAGACAAATGACATAGCAAAATATAGAGATAAAATATTAGAAATCTGTATAAAATATGGAAATAATTGAATAACTTTATTTGAGAATTACAACTTCTCACTATCATAAGGAGACTACAATAATACTCTCTTTTGACAAAAGGATAACACACTTCTCTCTACATATATAGAAGAAAACTATTCAAAGAAATATTATGTTATTCTATCTGGATGACTTGACTGAAAAACAAAATGAAAAGATTTTCAATTTATAAGTGAACATTTGTTCCGTAAACCACTGGTAACATGAGGTTACTATTCTGTCTCTCCACCATCAAAGTTTGATGGCTATTACCTAAGGAAAGAAGGAAAAAAATACACCTAAAAAGTTCACACGCTGGACACAACTACACTTTAATCATTTAATGAGTCACGCGTGCACAGTATTTATACACTCCGGCAGACACAGTATTCTCGTGTTTATTTTGTTAGGAAGAAGGGAAAAATACACCTAAAAGTTCACACGCTAGACATGATTACACTTCAAACATTTAACAACGCCACACGCCGATGGCCGGAAGGGTGAATATGTCCGCTGGAGTGTATAAATACTGTGCACACGTGACTCATTAAATGAAAAACTTGGTAGCACGAATCTCCACATTTTTGTACTGTTGTACCAATAAGTGCACTGGGTCGTCCAAGTAATACTTGAGCGAGTCAGGGTCGATCCCACGAGGATTGTGGTTTGAAGCAAGTTATGGTTATCTTACAGGTCTTAGTCAGGCAGATCAGAAGGTTGTTGGAAGAGTTGTCAAATTTGCATTAAAGGAATATTGGAATTAGTAATAGGGATATGTTGAAGGATTGGAGTTGCTTTGTCTTTCTGAATTAACTCTGGTATTACTGTCTTCTTTGCTTGTGAGTGATCTCTTCTATGGCAGGCTGTATGTGATCAACGCCATGGGCCGTGATCATTAATATCCTCTGCTACAGATTGAAAGCCATTGGCCGTGGTCATCCAATCTGACGAAGGGTAAAGCTCTAGCAGATCATTCTCTTGGCGATCCTACTCAAAACGCCACAAATAAGGTCGAATCTTCTGGATCAGAGAATGCTGCTTTTTTGGATTCTAGCCTATACCATGGAGACCCTAATCTCCCCGGAAATCGGCTGAACTGGTACCTCGAGAAGTCCCCAACGAAGTCGTGGATTAACCGTCTGAGAGATGTATAAACATAGCTATTGGCTCGTACTTTTCAGTCACGTATTCACACGAACCCAAGTAGACGCGGATGTTTGTCAGGCACGTTCGTCTTAGTGTGATGAATAGAGCTGGTTGTTAGATCATCCAAACTTTACACACTATATTCGAATTTTACTTCCAGTGTGTAAATTTTCAGGTATATTTTTGTCCTTTTTTTTATTTAGGAGTATTTTTTTTCTTTCGTTATTAATTTTTTTTTATAATTAGCTTTACTAAACTTATATGTGTGTGAGAAAAAGACAATGATATCGGTGAGAGTGAAGAATTATTAACAGAAATTCTATAGAAAAAGGAGTAATAAAGGTGTAAAATATGTAAAACCAGATAGTACATGAAAGATTTTATATGCTGTGGAGTGTGGAGGGTGTGTTAATATTGCATAGGATGTAAGGAAATATGAAGAGGTAGATATATAGAATAAGATTTATGTGACTTTTGTTTCTGTGTAATGCATGAGTAGGTCTTGGTGTAAGTGTTTAATAATTCACAAACTTTCACATGTGTTCTTCCCATTGAAAATACATTATTGCTAATTATTAGGAAAAAAAGACCAAATTTATGTTACATTCATCTACAAGGTTAATTTGAATAATATCATTATTATCCTTTGAGTGCTTACCGAAGAGTTTTGTAGTCTGAATAGTGATACTAAGAAGAACATCAAATTAAAGGAGACTATTAAAAAACCAAACACACAAATTGAATTCCAACATGATTTGAGCCAATAATTACAGAAGTGTTTTTTCGACCCCTTTTAGGATAGAGAAATGCTTGGTTAACTACCTTTTCCAATAAAAAAGATGTATTTTCTTCTTACCTTATAAATAAGCTATATAATATTATTCTTGATCATTTTTCTTATTCTTCTTTCTCAATAACTTCCAAGATTTGATAGTATTTTATAATTTTAATAATAAAGGTTTTTTAAATATAAAAATAAAAATTAATACATTAAATAGGGTAATAATATCCTATTTACTCATTTTAATTTTTAAAATTACTCACAATAATTTATTAAAGGTTAAAAAGAACTTATCAATGTTTCTAGAAAAGCTATAATAGTATCTAATATAACCAACAGCAATACATTTTTTTTCAGACAAAACAAAGATTTTTATAATAAAAAATATAATGCTTAAAATTCTCGGTATAATAAAATAATTAAATTTATAATAAATTAATAATCAAATTTATTTATATTAATATAATAAAAATTATTAAATATTAAATGAGTTTAATTTTGATACATTGTATAATCACATTCGTTCTTTTGGACGAATATTTATGTTATCAATTAAAAAAATAATTATTTTTATTAATGTGATATTATATAATTAAATACATATATAAAATTATTTTATACTGACAATGCATCAAAATTAAATTTATATAAAATATGTATTTATATATAATAATTAGTTGATTATTAATTTTTGTGTACCCATATGACTGAATCTAAATGGAGGTGAACAATTCATTCTTGGACCAAAATTAGGAGATGTTGATCAATAATATTAAATGGAAGACTTTTTGTTAAATAAGAGGTGAATAATTAGAATATGCAGTTATATACGAATTTTTATTTTTGTATATTGAATTCTGAGTAATAAAATTTTTAAAAATAATCTAAATTAAACGTTAAACATTGTTGTGAGTGTTTATAAAATATCAATAACATTTTTTTTATATAATTAAAATAATATTTTTTTACATTAAAATTATCCATATCTAAAAATTTTAGCCGTTATATACTCTAGAAACTTGAGTTCATGGTTTCTTTCTGGTCACCATAATCATAAAAGCAACTCTGCAATTGGTCAACCAATTTTTTTTTCTGGTATTTGAACCAAACTAACAATTACGACCAGCCCGTACCGTAGCCGCAATTTTTGAAAAAAGGAGAAAAAAATAAAAACAAATGTGAGTAAATGTTCAATTTTTTGTTCATAAAGTTGTAGACATCATTTTGTAAACACTTTTATTAATTTTTATTTGTACCATAATTTGACAATATTTTTTTATTAGCTATTTTGACAATCATTAGTGGCATCAATCATGCATGCTTAGGATATTCAAATGTAAATTATAGCAGAAATAATTGGGATATTGCTTTATATATAGATAAACAAATGTATCTAAACATGTACGTTGCATTGACTTTGACAACATTTTTAGTAGTTGCATATGCATAATCCTTTTCTAATTAACAAAGATACCGTTATCTTATAACTAATAAAGGAATGGCAATTCTTTTCTACAATACACTGATGCTATTTTGTATTGTACCTTCGAATTAAACCCTGCAAAAAAGTTTACAAATAACAATTATAAATATTAAAGCTCCTATATACAATAATTCAGTGATACGTTAAAAATCACTTAAACTAATTATTTAAATAATTAAAAAAATTCTAAAATGTGAAAGAACGTTTTGTTCGAAAGAACATTTAATCAACAAATTAATACAAACAAACGAGATAAGAAAACTCCCTCCACTCATTAGACAAAAAGAAAACGAGTAGAAGCCTGAAGAACAAGAGTTTTTAATATCATATTTTTTAAAGCTAAAGCTAATAGAGTTTGTACCAAATACCAACCTTATCCCCAAAAATAATCTTAAGTCATACATCATTATTAAATATTTGAATATTGAATTTCTACATCCAACCTTGAGATATTGCCAACAACCCAGCAAAACAAGACCAACACGGAACAAAGACATAGTAATAATACTAATATGGTGGTTAATTTAAATAAAAATAATAATTAAAATATTTATACGTATTAAAATAATTAAAATATTTATAAAATTATCTAACAGTATTTTTAACACTATTATTTTTATATAAGGAGGTTTTTATAATATTTAACCTAATTACTTAAAGATAAGGTTAATTGAACTAACTGTTGAAATTCAATGTTGATCAAAGAAGCAGAGGCATTTGCAATGGCCTGGAATGCAGTGGTGGAGAGGACCATGGAAGTTCCATCCCTGGAAGGCCTAGAGACCGTTGATTGCGCGCGATCGACGATCTTGATCTGGATCAACTGGCCAGGAATGCAGGTTCTAGGTGCGGCTGCACTGATGCACCTCACCTGATACTGCCTACCACATGCAGCACCATTGTCCCATATGCCTTCTCCTGCTGATGCAAACATGTTGCTCGATGGAAACTCCGATGCGTCTTTACCGTAACATGCTGTGGCTGACCACATACACCCATCAGATATTTTTCATCATTAAAAAGGGAAATTAAATGGGAGAGTGGAACTTACGTAAAAAGGGAGGACCGTAGTGAGAAGCAGTGCCAACATCACAATGAGAGAAGTGAATGAAAATTGATAAGAAAAAAACGAGGGCCTGGAAGGATAGAAGATGAACAGAAACCTTGTGCTTGTGCATAGGCATAGCTGATGAAATAATGCTGTGAAACCATTTAAGATATCAGTTATAGAATAATTGTTAAAAATTATTCTAAATTATAGAGTTTGTATCACTGTATCTAGAAGCTAGAATTGTATATCAATAATTAATACTTCGTTTTTAACGTCAAGGAAGATTAAAATAAAACGAGAGAATATAATTAAGGAGGATGTTTTCGTAAAGAAGTGTAAAATGTCGCCATTTTTTTTTAAAAGTAGCTTAAAAGATGTTATGAAATATTTTGTATTAGAATAAAATATATCTTTTAAGCCATTTTCATAATATCTTTTAAGCCATTTTTTAAAAAAATAGCTTAAAAATGGCTTAAAAAATGGCATAAAATTATTTTGTATTAGAATAAAATATATTTTTTAAAAAAATAGCTTAAAAGATGTTATAAAATATATTTTATTCTCCTAACATCTTTTAAGCCATTTTTTTAAAAAAATGGCTTAAAAATGACTTAAAAGATGTTATGAAATATTTTGTATTAAAATAAAATATATCTTTTAAGCCATTTTCATAACATCTTTTAAAAAAATGGCTTAAAATATGTTATGAAATATATTTTATTCTCATAAAATATATTTTTTAATTGTTTTGTATGGAATAAAATAGTTTCTTTCATTTCTAAATTATTATTGACTATGTAGAGTATTTTATTTAAAATTTGAATACATGTATGTATTTTAATTTCTAAATTATTATTGACTATGTAGAGTATTTTATTTAAAATTTGAATACATGTATGTATTTACCTAAGTTATTAGAACATTAGAAATTTTTATAGTACTCCTAACATTTTTAAGCCATTCTTTTTAAATTATTTTGCATAGGATAAAATATTTTTTGCAGTATAATTTAAATAAATTTATTAAAAAATATGGTTCGATTTATGAAGAACAATCAACTGGATTCGAACTGCCCAAGTTCAAATTACTTTCATATGCAGTTCGAACCATACTGGTTCGAATTATATAAATATAGCATCTGGCGCATTATTGAAACGATTTTCAATTTGGCTTATATACGTAAATTCTAAATGGCATTGGCTTATAATGGTTTTTTACCTTTTTTTATTGTGTATCTAACTAAATCATGAACGTGTATCAATTTTATTAATTAAATAATAAAAATAAAAAAATATTTATTAACATATGTGTCATGTATTCTATAGTAACTGATATATGAATATATTTAAAAGTTAAAACCAACCGATTATAATTTAAATGGTATAATCTCTTAATTATCATTTAAAAATGACGGATTCGATCATTCGAATGTGGCTCTTCGGTTAAAAAAAACTGTGAAGTCTAAGATTTTCACATTCCTTCCGTGACCCACCTGTCTCAACTCTCAACCAAAAACAAAGTCAACCCTAAAAGAAGGTCAAAGAATTTGTCGGCCAATTCAATGCCAACCATTACGGACACCATTATTCAAGCCAATCACATGTATCCCTTTTTAATAAGGAAATAATTTTAATATGGATTTTGTTATCATCATGGTATACTCTTAAGTCGCGTTTGGTAGAAAGATAGAAATAAAAAGATTGAAATTAAAAAATAGAGATTAAGACGATAGAGATTGAAATAAATTTTAGTATTTTATTTGGTATAAAATAAAAGATAGAAATTGAAATAAGAATAAAATTCTAATTTAATTTACACAAAAAATAAAAATAAAATTAATTAATTAAAATAAAAGTATTTTAAATATAAAATATTATTAAAGTTTCAATGTCTATCTCTAAAAATTTCAATCCCTTATATCCCTATTTTTTTAGATACTAAAATACTAAAATTTTAGAAATAAAAATAGAAATTTTAGTAACAGTCTTGAATTAACAAACACAATACTAGATATCTCAGTATCTATTTCAATATCTCAAAATAAACGCTATCTTAAAGTGCAGATAGCAAAATCCTTTTTAATATCAATAAATCCTTTGCATACATAGATAGTGATAATTTTTAAAGTAATTAGTTCTGTAATGCAAATTAAAATTATATAAAATTAAAAACTTTGTTTGCATATATAAGATAAATTAAAGAATTTTAAAAAATTATTAAAATAATATTTTTTATATAAAATTAAAGTTCTGGTATGCTCTTTTTACAATTAAATTTTTAGCATCCTAAGATTGTCAAACGGTATAAAAAGAAAAAAAAATTCTCCGTTAAATTATCTTGCAAAAAAAATGCCTTGAAGTAAGCAAGGATAGGCGTATATAATGCAGCAATTTAAGGACATACTTTCAACTAGAAAAAGAAAATTAGGCACACAATTATCAATTATCCAATACAAAATACTTATGCAAAGGACAAATTTTAGTATAGTTTTCTTTAGGGTGTTCACCATCCAAATCAATTCAATTAAAACAATTCATGTAATTTACACTAATTAATTTTTTTTCTTTTACTAAAAATATTGGCCACCTAACATTATTTGAACTAGAAAAAGGTCAAACCCAAAATAAGTCAGATTGAATTGAGTTTTGTTGCTAAATGCTAACAAATGAGATAAATCTTAGAGTAATTTTTGAAGTTGCATTCGAGTCTCGTAGTAATTTTTGAACTTAAAAGTTACCTGTATTTATCTTTGAAGTTGCACTCCGAAATTCAGATTCGTCTTTTTAACATATTTCGTCTACCTGGCACCACCGAAAAGCTGATCTGGACTCCTCCGTGACACGCTGACCAGGTAACAGCTAGCTGACGTGAATTAGTAAACTTTTATGGTATAATTTGGTCCCTAAATCAAAATTAAAAATTTTAATCCCCAAATTTAATTAGTATTCTCTTCTCTATAGTAGTAACCCCTTTCTTTTCTTCTCTTCTCGTCTCTTCTCCATATGGATGTGAAAGAGACTACAAATTACAACTTCATTGAAAGCACGCATATGTTTTGTTAATTAAAAGTCACATACTATGTCTTTGTATTTAACATTTTATGCACTCATTTAACTCTAGTTAATTAAAATGTTTTACAAAATTTAATTTTATATTTTTATATGATTTAACAAAAATCTATATCTTGTATTTACAAAATTAAAAAGTTACATCGTTATTATTATATACTACATTACATTTCTTTTCGAATCCTGTTCCAAAATAATTATGCATCATCCTAATTTAACTGTCATTCATATAGTATTAATATAAAGTGTTATATTATATCATTTCAAATTGTATGATATCTCTATTAAAATGACGTGTCTAAGATTTTATTATAATTAAATAGATATTTCAAATTAATTAAAGGTAATATAGAGAAATAAAAAATAACAAAAATTTATCTAATTTAATATTTATTATTTTAGTCTCTAATTAATAAAAAATAATTAAGCAAAATAAATATAATTAACTAATTTAAGATACTAATTTGATCATATTAAAATTTTAATCATATCATCTTTTTGTTTACAAATGTCATGCTGACATTTTAACATTTTATATTAGTATTAGAAATGAGTTGAGATTCATAATTTATAAATTTAGGAATCAATTTAATCATTTTTAAAAGTTAACAAATTTTTATGAACGTTCACAATTTTAGAAACTAAAATTTGCATTATTTTTTAATTATATATATCACATAACTTTTTTTTATGTTATAATCTCACCATATTTTTTACAGAAAAAGGGTTAAAAACAGTTAAATTTGTTAAAATAATAGTTGTTAAGAAGACTATAATTATTGTTATTGTTATAAGATACTTCAACTAAAAATAAACAAAAAGAAAAATCTTGTGAATTTTGAATATGAAGATCTGTAAAAAAAAAAGAGGAATTAATGTAGAGAAGAGAATAATGATTAAATTTGAGGATTAAAATTTTTAATTTTGATTTAAGGACCAAATTGCACCATAAAAATTAACTAATCTACGTTAACTAGCTGTTACCTGACCAACGTGTCACGGAGGAGTCCAGATCAACTTTTCGGTAATGTCAGGTGGACGAAATGTGCCGAAAAGATGAATCTGAATCTCGGAATGCAATTTCAGAGACAAATATGAATATCTTCAAGAATCATTTTACGGCTTATCTCACTAACAAATTGTATATATTGGATTGAATTTTGAGAAAAAAACTTTAAACCAATTATATTCAATCCAAACTGATTTATATGATAAAATTATTAGGTAAAATATATTTTTCTAACTCTAAAGCTTCCGAAAAAATTTAAATATGTTTCCATTATAATTTTAGATATTAAACTATTTTTAAAATTTTTGAAAAACTTTAAAAATAGAAAATATTTTTTAACCTATCATTATTTTAACATCAAACTTATATTAAACTTAGTCACATTTTATCTTCTAAACCTTAATTAAAATTTTAATTTATTTTAAAAAAATGAACAAGCCGATTTTGCTGTCCTTTGGGTTGAATTAAATTCGATTAAAAGTTTTTAATAATATATATTTTTTTTTACTTCAAATACAATTCAAAAAGTTTCCACTTTCCGGCTATGTCCCCTAATACTAGGAAAAGGTATTTAACAAGTGAACTATGAATTGGACAAATCGCCTATTGTTTTGTGTCGTTGGAAAATTCTATTTGATCTCTAACGGCATATATAATATGCTAACAAAAGATGCAGCCGTCTTCTAGAGTAATCGAAAACTGAGTTGTTGTCTTTTCTTTAATTTATTTAAGCCATAAAAAAAAAAACCTGAGTTGTTGTTCTTTTCTGTTAGAGATATAACCATTAATGTTACCTTCTCCTGTCAGCTTAAGCTTTTGGGATGAGTTTTTTTAATTTTTTAACATTATCGTTTCTAAAAATACCTAATACTATAATTACTTAATTAGTATAAGTTTAGCTAATATGTGTTTTACAAGAATAAATTAATTAAAAATATTTTTAAAAGAAGTAAAATTTAACTTCTAATATATTTATTGTGTATTTATTAATATAAAAAATTAAAAAATTTCTACTAACAGTAATCTTAATATATGCGCTAAGAAGCAGGGGCTGAAATAACTGCCACAGAATGATCCAAAAGGTCCATCAAATTACAAAATATAAATTAATTAATATATATAATAATTGGTTGAACTACCTTGATTGAACCTCAATTCAATAGAATTTTTAAATATTTAAACTACTTTTTAGTTTTATATATAAGTTGGTGAATAACCGGT
Organism: Arachis duranensis; assembly: GCF_000817695.3. NCBI lineage: Eukaryota > Viridiplantae > Streptophyta > Magnoliopsida > Fabales > Fabaceae > Arachis > Arachis duranensis. Next base: position 45,225,651 of record NC_029779.3, read on the forward strand.
ATAGTTTTCCTGTGTGCTTGATTCATTGACACAAATGTATTTTATATTTTCATCCATACATATATATGTATCGATTTTTCTATGCTTTAATTTCGTTGATATATATATATATATTTTGGTTAGCTATATCTATTCTATATTTTCATCGATCATCATACAATAAAGAGAATATATATATGATACATTCATTTAAAAAAAAAAAAAAACCCTAAACA
>NC_029779.3:45225904-45256426 GCF_000817695.3 Arachis duranensis
TACCTGATTATTGGTGGTGATGCCTTCAAATTTATGAGACTTGAGAGGAATACAATGAAATCGCCATTCACAAAATTTTCCACGAAGAACAAGGCATTAAATAGTAATGGATAGAATAGAAGGATAGTGATTCAAGGTTTATGAGAAGTAACTGAAAAGCAATTGACTCAATTAATTTTTGGTCATTTCTTGTGTTATTGGGTTAAATTCAGCGTAAAGAAACAATTAATGTATATGAACTCCCTACGTATTTTAAAAAGAACAAGTGTACACAATCAACCTCTTTTAACAAATGATTACTTATTGAACTCCTTTGAAGCAACCTTCTCGTCAATAAATAAAACATGAATTCTAATATGACTATATATACTATATGATGATTATATAAGTATTGTTAAAATTAAAATAATATTTTTTTTATATTTTAGTAACATTTTTGTTTAAGTAACACTATTTAAAAATGTTGTTTAACAATAAAAAATATATTTTTTTTATTTTAGCCATACTTTTTAAAATATTATAGTCATAGTAGTCATTATAATATAATCATGCTAAAATAATCCTAAATAAACCTATAAAAACGTTCCTCTTCTCTCTCACATTAACCTACCTACCTCCAACAATCCCTCTCCGCCTCCCCACCGTGACCCACTCCTCTTCTATCAGCGAGTCGCCGGAACCAACTCAGTTCCCGCCAGCCTCCGCACTCCCCATCACCGCCGCTACAACCTGCTTGTAACCGAAGAAGAATCTCTTCATCGCCTGCCTCTATTTCCTGCATCGCTTGCAACACCTCCACCACACTCTTCTTTTCCGCATAAACCCTCATCGCGGCCTCCACTATCTCCGGCACCATTCTCTTCATCTTCCTACACATCTTCGTCACCTCTACTAACTTCTTCGACCGGAAGCAATGACATAAATTGCATATGGCTTCCCCTGTTTAGGGCCAAGGTACCCCTCCTATCCAACTGCAGCCGGTTTATAATCCCAATCAACAACCTGGCCCAATTAACCACTCGTTCTACCCTGCAACCAGTTCAACAAAGTTTGGCTCAGCAACCTTTCGCACACATGCCCGTGTCTTCTAACATCGACATTTGTGTTTTGGAATATTAGATACCGTTTTGATGATTAAAGAGACTGCAAACTACACATTTGATCTTAGTCAAAAGAAGTCCTTGAACAATTACAGAAATATAAAAAACATTTATTTAATATGAAAAAAATATCTTAATACTTAACAAAAGAAATATTCAGCTATATTTTAGCAAAAATAATTAAATATTTATAAAATTTTAAAAAATTATGAAATTCTTAAAGAAATAGAGACATTCACATTTGTAATACAAAAAAATTCGAAAAATATACAAAAGAACATCCATTTAGTATGAAAAAGAAACATTCTGATACTTAGCAGAAGAAACATCCATGTATATTAACTCGTAGAGATTTTAGATTCACCAAAATATATTTAGTTGGTTTTTTGCTAATACCTTTTGGTTCCCTAGCATTGCTCAAAATAAAAATTTCATGTTACTAATAACTAGACTGTCAATAAATTAAAATATTAAATATTATTTATTAAATTCATTAAATCTTGTTTCAAACTACAGATTTGATGACGAGAGAAAAAAGGAGAAAGAGAAAGCATGCTTAGAGATGAGAGAAAATTTGGAGAAAATAAGAACTAAATTATTATTAAGGAAGAATCTTAGCCTCTCTAATACAGTAACAAATATCTAACTTTCTAACTTAACGAAGAAGCTTAGCTAATCCTAACAAACTTGGAACTAATAAGTAATCAAATGTTGCCATCTATCAACACTAATAACAAATTATAAGCTTATATATATACACACTTAATATATATACTACTACTCTTGCTGTATGTTTCTCAATTGTCCTATCTGACTTGTATTTTGTTTTAAGATTCCATTTGTATTCGATTGCTTTCTTTCTCTTTGGCAATGTAGTGATCTTCTAGGTTTTGTTATCTTCTAATGCCTTCAATTATGATTTTATGGCATCTTTCTAGCAATCATAAATGATAATTTCTTCATAATTTGTTGATATTATGATGGATAAAATTTTAGACACGTTCTAATTAAGGCCGGCAAGTTTAAATAACTGTTGCATTGTAAATATTTCCAAGCGCCATACATAACCATTTGGAAGAAAATTGTTAATATCATTAGCACTAAAATCAAATACACTTTATCTCAAATTTTAAATCCATAGAAATGATGATGGAACAAGAAGAGAAGTTATCATATCCCAACACCTTACCGAGAGAGTATATGAAAGGAATAATGAATTGAGTTTAAAGTTAGATGAAAAAACAAATAATCAAAGCTCATGTGTGGTGGATATTATTAGTAGATCCTTCTTGTTCTCCGATGAATGGAATGGTAGTGAACTCTATAATTATTGATGACAATGCCAAAAATAACTAAAAATTGTCATGACTAGAATTGTCGGATTATTCTTTATTATTTTATATGCTCAACCTTGTTGTGTTGAGCTTTTTCCTTAAAAAAAAAAATTATATCATTTCTTATTTCTAAAATGTGAATAAAACATAATTCATTTGTTCAAAGAATACTATTTTCGATCTAGTTTTGGATCCTTACACTAAATACAAGGGATTGGCAATTTGGCATGGACTAACCAATAAAACTGAAAAAAAAAAAAATCGGCAGCATAATCAACATGAAAAAGAAAAATTCTACAACAAGAGCAGAGCCACAAGCAACAACATCTAAGGCTAACTTCTGAACCAGTTTTAAAATTTTTGATAGTAATTACACAAGTCAAAAGAGCTTCAGAATTGCTAACTACAAGAAGTGTCACATTCATCATTGCGATTAAATAAACAATTCTAGAGTGTGGCATTACATTTCTGTTTCTGCTTCATGACCATTATAAATTCTAAAGATAAAGTGAGGCCAATAAAAAAAAATACTTGTACGTTAAAAATTAGTTATTAAATTAATTGTTATATATTTATATATAGGATAATAAATTATTATTTTGATCTTTTATATTTGGATTAAATTTTAATTTAATTTTTAATGTTTTAAATGTCTTATTTCTATTTCAAATTTTTTTAAAATAGTTTAATATTGTTCTACTGTTAAATTTAACATTAATAATTAACGGAAAATAGTCACTCACATAAAGACGCTACGTTTTTTAATAATTAAATTTTAACCTATATAATTGATCAAGCTATATTATTTTTGTCAAAATTAGATAAGATAAATCGGTTTGACCGAAAAATTAGTAAACCAAATCTTAAATCGAACTAAATTAATATTTTTTTTATAAAAAATGACTACAATACTCTTATTATAAAAAATGACTAAAATACTTCTATTATATATATTAATTTTAAAAATCCTAAATCCTAATCCTACGACGGCATAGAGAGAAGAGAAGGGTTATGATTTAGAGTTCTTAAATATATAAAATAGAAGTATATATATAAAATAGAAGTATTTTAAATTATTTTCTATAATAAGGATATTGTAGTATTTTTTTATAAAAAAATATTAATTTAGAACAATTCAAAATTTAGCTTATCGATTTTTTAGTCAAATTAATTTATCTGGTCTAACTTTAATCAAAATAATACGATTTAATCAATTACATGTATTAAATTTTAATTACTAAAAAATATCTTAAAAAAAAAAGATGTTTTAAGTATCTTTATGTAAGTGACTCCTTTAACGAAATGAGTGACGTGGATGTTAATAACGTTACTAATTAATATCTATCTTTTTTTACGTATCGAAAAAATATAGCCAAAACTTTCTTAAAACACATTTTTTATTTAATTTCTTTTTGGTACAAAACTCAAAATTCTAACCATCCATCATCAACGCTTTAAAATAAAAGAAAAAATTTTATATTAATGTTTATTGATGGATCAATTTTACTTACATACTGAAATCGAATGCTATTGCCTTTTCAATATGCAAATTATTTGTGTTGAATTTAATAGTGAAAAAACCGAAAAACATTGAACCCATTTTTTTTTGTAATTAAAATAGGATATTTGAAAAAATTTTAGATTTTTTTTTTGGTTTTCCACGGTATCCCCCAACCCGACAGGCCAATGACTAATCCGCCGCGATATTGAGCTCCATTTAAGGGTTTGTCGCAAAATTTTTTAGATTAAAATAAGACATTTAAAATGTTAAAAATCAAATTATAGTTTAACCCAATCAAGTTTAAAGTAAAACAATAATAATTATTTGATAATGATAAAATATTATTAGTTCTGTTAAAAGTCCAAAAACATTTGTAATGTATGTAATCATTGTGCAAAAAAATAAAATGCAACTAATAAGCCCAAATTCCATTACAAATAATCTTTTCTCTCTTCAGGCCCGTAATCCAGATGCTATACCCACAAAACAAAGATGAAAATATGTTTCACAAGCTAAATAACACGTTTAAAAATAGGTTTAGACAAAATAAAAAAGTGATTCACCAAATTTTGGCTAAAATTTTTATATATGAATAATTTTAATGAGAAATACAAAAATATTTAATCATTTTAGTGTTCTACACGATTGTGCTAGTAGCACAAAACGTCACTAATATTTTGTAATAAAAAAAAATTTTTTAATCATAAAAAACAAAATGTTACTTACGTTTTATAATAAAAAATATTATTTTAATTATTAAAACACAAAACGACGTTTTGTTAAAAAAATATTATTTTAATTGAAAAAACACAAAACGTCATTGACGCTTTGTAAATAGCCATAGTTGTGTTTAACATATAGATTGATTCATGATGAAAGATTTCACTTCTAGTAATACAATATTAAAATGAAAAAGTTCCCAAACTTTAGTATTAAAAACAAAAAAAGAGAAAAAAAATCATATGTTGGAACCAGAAGAAAAATCAAAATCAAATTTAGTACAGAAATTAATCAAAAAAGTTGACTTACCATCTTTGTGTAATTAGGGACAGACTTACCTAGGGCTCGACCCCAACTTTTTTCAAAAAAATTAATAATAATAAGTTATTAAGGGTCCGTTTGGGAAATTTTAGAAATAAATTTTTTTAACTTTTGACTTATAAAAAGTAGTAATATTAATGTTTAGTGTAATTTTCAAAATTAAATTACAACTTTTTAAGAAGCTATTTAGGAGTTTATAGAGAAGTTAAAAAAATGACTTCTTTTATAATACTTCTATTTTTCATCACATTTCTATGAAATAAGCATCTTTAGAGTTAAAAATTCAAACACAAAATAACTTATTTATAAGTTACTTTTAACAGAGTCATTTATTATTTAAGTTATTTTATCAAAAAGAGTTTAATTAAATTGGTTACCCAAACTAGGCTAATTACGATTTAATTTTTTAAAAATTTATTTAGTATTTAGTCTAATATAAATAAAAGTTCAGTCTAACTGATTTCTAATATCTAAAAAGTAAGTAACAATATTAAAAAAATATGAAAAGATATTATTACTAATATTTTTTAATTAAATAAAATTTTTTAAATCTCATAAAATAGATTTTTTTCTTCTTATGAGTGTCCTTCTTGATTCATTTGGTATTAATTTTTTCTATTTCAACTACTACAACTGAGAATTATTTTTTAGCTATGAATATTGTGAAGAATAATTCAAAAACAAAATGAAAGATAAATTTCTTGCTATTGTCTTTTAATTATATTGAAAAGAAAATTGTTGAAAAATTTGACACAAATTTGATTATTGATGAATTTTATGAAGAGCAATGCTAGGGGACAGCAATTTTTTTTATTAGTAGCCATTAAATAGCCATCAATGATGATTCAATGGTATGAGATTTCATATAATGGCTCACATTTCTCTGCTGGTTACATGCTGGCCAAAATTCAATAAAATTGCTGGCCCCTAGATTTTTCCTTTTATGAAATGAAAAATTGACCACTTTGTTAATAAAAATTACATATATATTTTTTTGTACTTTAAAATATATTCTCTATAAGTATATTTTGTAATACATTTTACATTATATAATTTTTTGCATAATTTTTTAATATTATATATATTATTAGCCCCATGATACTATTTTTGAATCCGTCCCTGTGTATAATCATTCTAACTTGTTGAAGTTACCATTTTTTCTGCAACACATTTTTGGATAAGAAAAAAAAAATAGAGATTACCTTTCTCTACTGCAAATCAAAGACCACAATTGAAATTTGGAGTCAAAAAATAAATTAATAGTGCATATCTTTGAAGTCAAAAGAAGGAAAAAGACAAGCACTTAGATAAGAATCTAAGCCAACTTTACTAGCCATAAAACTCTAATGCAGCCACATCTCTTCTCTATATCTCTGCTCTATTTTTTTTTTTAAAAAGACAAAGTCAAAGATGATCTACTTGTTTAGAATCGGTATCCTCACTAAATTTAAGTTTTGGAAGTTTTATCCTTATAAAAAAGAATAAATGATCATTTGTATCCATAAAAGATGAAAACATTGATATATGTATCCGCACTAAATCGAAACTAAACTTGTACCCACGTAAGATGTCTTTCGTGTGACAAAAGTACCTTACGTGGCACTCCATCCCTCCAAAAACAGGATACTTTTGTCATACAGAAGGCATCTTGCATGGGTACAAGTTTAGTTTCGATCTAATATGGATACATATGTCAGTGTTTTCATTTTGTATGAATACAAATTATCATTTATTCTTATAAAAAATGGTAAATGGCTAAAAATTGAAATAAAGAGAGTAATCACACTATTTGAGACTTTGAGTTCTCATAGCACTTTAGCTATACCTTTTTCTCCTTGATGGTTTTACATTAAAATTTCTGTTCTTCAATTTTATCTTTTTTTATTTCAATCAATGAAAAAAAAGTAAAGGATATCAATAAAAATTATTGAGAAAAAAGGCAAAGAGAGTAAATTTGAAAAAAAGTAAAAATTTATGTCGATCCCTTTATCATTTATATTTTATTTTCATGAACTTGAAAATTTTTTCTTATTAAGCTGGATAAGCACTTAGTGTCAAGAATCTATAGAGCGAACCTAACCAAATCAAGCTTAGTTAGAAGTTTAGTTTATCCTTAATAGGATTAGGTAAAATTCTTGGGAATTGGTAATTGTAGTCTTTAAAAAAGATAGTAGAAATTTCACTATAATTGTGGTAGAGACTGAATCTTGACCACATTACATATGATGATTGAACCAGGATATATGACTGTGTTATTTTATCTTCTCTATTTTTTTATTTGCTCGTTATAAAACAAAATAAAATTATCTCCTACTTAATCAACTTCACAAACGTCAAAGCAATACATAGTGTTAATTTCTCTTCTTTGCTCTATTCCTGATTTATTTGTTGAGAGACAAAATGAAATTGTTTTCTGCATAATCTATCACAACAACTTTGTCTTAAATCCTATTTAAAGTTTAAAGTGTATAAAATTAAAAGTGACCATAAATTCAACCATCTTTTCTAGGTCATTGAGAATTTTTAAATTCAAACATTAGAGATTAAAATAATATTTTATCTTTATATATAAATATACATTATTTAATTTATTTTAATATGTATTTTATATTTTTATATAAATTTTTATAATTTAATAATTAATTTTTTATATACATATCATATGAGTAAATCTAATAATATGTATTATACAAGAGCATCTAATTAGTAAAAATGTTAAAATATCATTTTTTTATTTTATCTTTTTTTATAAAATTTAAGAATAAAAAAATACAAAAAGCACAAAAACAAATCAAACACATATTTATATTTGAATGAGAACATTTTTAATTATTATTAATAGAGATAATGTTTATTTCATGGTTGTAGATTCATAGAGTAACATATTAGTAAACAAAAATCAAACACCAAAGTAACTGCCTAAGAAAAATTAGGGATCAATCTAGAATTTACTTAGCAAGGTAAAATCTTGATGAGTTGTGACACTATGCAGAAACAATGACTCCGTGGAAAGCATACATGCTTAGATTTCTCAACTCATTGCCATTTGTTAGTTAATGGCAAGTGCCGTTCACTATTATTCCCTGCCTTCCATTTTTGCTTCTTTCTTACTTCAAATCTCTCTCTCTCTCATCAAAATCTCAATCAACCAAAACAAGAATTTCATTCTCTTCTTCTTTTGCCTCATCCCTAACTATTACTTCATGGTTCCCCTTAATCTGAAACTGTGAACTGTGATCGTTTTTTCCTCTTTCTCTTATGGATATGGCTACTGCACCTGCGACACACTGTTCCTTTGGAATTCCCATTCACTCGCATGCCGCTTCTTCTTCTTCTTTCCCTATTCTCAATTCTAAATGTAATTGCTGACTTGCACGCTGCAATTAAAGTAAACAAGAAAAAAATGTCTTTCCTTTGAGTTTTAGTTAATGCACCTCAAATTCATATCCCTAACTGCTTAAGGAAGTGCCCATGCTAATTAACTTAGTTTTCAGGTAAGAATTCAGTTACTAGGTAAGAATATATTGTTAGGATTCATTTTATTATGCAAATTATGGAGTGCATCATCCAAGCTCTGAAGTTGGTGATATCTGCGGGTTTGAAATGTCATGATATGGGACATAGGAACTGAATTCAATCTGTATGAGTTGAATTCTTAAATTTGGTCACATTTGAAAAAATACACAGATTAGATTAGGAAACCTTTAACTTCAGTCTTCAAGAGTATTTAAACTGCTTACATTAGTTTGATTGACCTTAAAAGTTATTAACTACTTACTATAGTACATGAAAAAAAGCATCGGAACATTCTTAAACTAATCATATGAAGTGTAACTCTTATATATACCACCGAGGAAGAGTGGGAAGACCGGAAGAGTGATTCTTTCTCCATTTTAATCTATCACCACAAAATAATTAAAGAAGAGAGATAAATGACTAGTTGTCAAACAATGTAGAGTAAGAATTTTGTATTCTATAGAAGATGATAAGTTTTGGATAAGAAATTACCTATGTTATTGGATGGAGGGAGTTTAACCTAGTAAATTACATGATTGAATTCAATTCCTTGTTTTGATCCAGCTTATGGAGAGTTGAATAATCTAATTTTACTATTATACCCTTCATTAATAAAAACATTGAAGAAATGCCTTACAGGCAGCTCATTGGAAATTTAGAATAACTTCTATATATAAACTAATTCTATATTGTCACCTTCTTATGCCATTCTTTTTAAACTAGTTTAATATAACTGAAAGGCGACATGATACTTTCTTGTATTTTTATTGTATGACAAATGTCGTTGCATAGATATTATTATCTAATATTATGATTAAAGTTGTAAGAGTGTTCCCGGCAAGTCTAATTAGCTGTGTTCTGGATGAGTGAGTGATATCTGATATGTTCTGGATGTAGGGATCAATCGATCGAGTATGTGCACGGCCTGATATTGATGATTTCTACTGGGAGAAGATTTCAACACCCATTCTTGACACAATTGAAAATCCTATTTGCTTGAAAAACTTATCTCTTAAGGTTAGCTATAAGATCTTAGAAAATTTATCTTTAGAATATTGGTTTTGCAATGTTCGTACTTGTCTTTTTTGACATATCGGAGCTAAATAATTCTCTTCTCAGGAACTGAAACAACTAGCTGGGGAGCTCCGTCTGGAGTTGTCTTCAATTATGTCGAGTACACAAATACCATTGAGTGCAAGCATAGCTGCAGTGGAGCTGACGATTGCAATGCACCATGTTTTTCATGCTCCAGTAGACAAGATATTATGGGATGTCGGCGAACAAGTAAGGTTTTAATTTATATGAGGGAAAAAAAAAAAAAGAAATGCTGATGTCCCATTCTTATTATAATTTTTCCCGCTTGCCTTTTGAGGGTGGAAAGGAGAATGCAGATCACAAATTTTGCTACTTGGAGTTAAATTTGTAACTAAACAATGAATAATCATTTTTCCCCCTTTCTTTCTATGAAAGCCAATGAATGGCCTCTTTTGGATAATGTAGCCTATTCATCATTTGCGTGCAGACGTATGCACATAAGATTCTTACAGGAAGACGATCTCTCATGTACACAATGAGACAAAAGAATGGTATCTCTGGTTTTACTTCTCGATTTGAGAGTGAATATGATGCATTTGGTGCAGGTCATGGATGCAACAGTATTTCTGCTGGACTAGGTAGTTTGTATGTCCTTTTTCAGCTTTTTCCATATTTTATTGGTTTTCTTGCTGTTCTGAGTATAAATATGTAGTTGTGTTAATAAAATACTTGTTTCCTATGAAATTAAAAGTTTCGTAGGTAAATTAATTGGTACTCAAACTTGTATCTGGTATATTTTATTTTAGGCATGGCTGTTGCACGAGATATGAAGGGGAGGCGAGAACGCATAGTAACAGTAATCAGCAATTTGACAACAATGGCCGGTCAAGTGTACGAGGCAATGAGCAATGCAGGATATTTGGACTCAAATTTGGTGGTAGTTTTGAATGACAGCCGGCATTCCCTACTCCCTAAAGTTGATGAGGGCCCAAAGACATCCATCAATGCCCTCTCTAGTACCTTGAGCAAGCTCCAGTCCAGTAAATCTTTCCGAAGATTTAGAGAAGCTGCTAAGGCATGACTTGTTTTCTCTTCCTTTGTTTTGAAAAGAATGCTATATATTTTCATTCATTGTGCTACTTGCCAGCATGCAGGGTTTATATGGCAATGACATCGCTTTTTACTTCAAAATGATCCTACTAGGGAAAGCATTATACTCTCAAATAGTTGATATGTTTAATATGCTCTTCCTTTCAGGCTTCAATTTCAGTGTCTTAATTCCCTTTGCTTTAGACTCTCGTTATGTTTAAGTATATGGTAATTTGTATTCATTGTCCCAGGGTGTCACAAAACGAATTGGTAGAGGTATGCATGAATGGGCAGCAAAAGTTGACGAATATGCCCGTGGGTTGATTGGCCCATTAGGTTCTACTCTCTTTGACGAGCTTGGTCTGTACTACATAGGCCCAGTGGATGGTAATAATATTGAAGATCTAGTTTGTGTTCTGCAAGAAGTTGCTTCGCTCGATTCAATGGGTCCTGTCTTGGTTCATGTTATAACTGATGATAATCAGGGAGTAGAAAACAATAAAAGAAGTGATATAACCGACGGGCAGGAAGATGGTATGCATTAGTAGGGATCTTTTCTTGTGGTAATTTTTGGATCATCGTTAAGCCTGACAGCTTATCTTTGCCACTATGAGTGCACGTTCTAGTTCCCTTGTTCATCTTTCTCATTTTTCTTTTCCCTAGTTGATTTCACATCCTTAATCTGTTCAAAATGAACAAATATCGCATACAACAACAAATGAACAACCACAAGATAGACTATCGACATAAATCGATGGAATCTAAAAGTTCAGTAAAATCATCTAAAAGTGAAGATTTTTTAATGGTTTCTTCTAAATATTTCTTAAGATTTCCTTTAAGTGGATCCACCAAAATCTTTCCAAGCTGTTTCCTGATATGGGCTGTAACCAGCATTGACATTGTTTATTTTCTTATCTGAGTTCAGCTTAGTATGATTTGAACAGCATATAGTTGTAAAACCATGTTCCTAATGGAAGAAAATTATAAAATTCTCTTCTTTATAGCTTTACTGTGTTATTTGTCTTGAAATTTTAGATCATACATGATTTTGCTGAAGAGGTTTTAATGAATTGCCTGTGTTGACATTTCAGGTTCTATAAAATCAAATTTTTTACATTATGATGTTCGGCAACGGACATATGGGGATTGCTTTGTGGAGACTTTGGTTTCAGAAGCCGAGAAAGACAAAGATATTGTAGTTGTTAATACAGGAACCATGATGGAGCCATCACTAGAGCTGTTTCGGGAAAAATTTCCTGATAGGTTTTTTGATGTGGGAATGGCCGAGCAACATGCAGTCACCTTTGCTTCTGGCTTGTCATGTGGTGGATTGAAGCCTTTCTGTGTTATACCTTCTTCCTTTCTACAAAGGGCATATGACCAGGTCAGTCCTTATTAACTACCCTAATAGCCAATTAGCCATTATCTGTTGTAGACAATCAGAATTGTCTTGGGGAAAAGCATATTTCTGGTTGAAATTAGTTAAGTTTTCACGGTTTGAAAAAAAATAAAATAAAAACTTTGGAACATTGAGCTTGGACTATATCAAGAAATGTTTTGAAATCTAGAGCTCTATGATTATTGTTACTATTAAATTTATTAATACTGCCACAAGTGAGATAGGGAGAGGACAGTGGTAATTGCACTTTATATCTGGTACATGCTTCGGCTTCCAAATTATAAGGAGTGAAGGGAATTTTACTTTATGAACCTTGAGCCATTAGTCGGTGACCTATGGCACTATTTTTGTTGTGTGAGAGTAACTATGCTTCATATATTTGTATAGGACATCGAATAATGCAAATGTCTGGGTAAAACCAAAAGGTACCTTACCTTACCAGTTACCAGTAATGTGCTAAAGGAATGGTTAGTGCACATTGCATATTATATATAAGTAATCAGTATTTTAACATGTTAGTTACATATGGTATGCAGGTTGTCCATGATGTAGATCAACAGAAAATTCCGGTACGCTTTGTCATCACAAGTGCAGGATTGGTGGGCTCTGATGGTCCTCTCCAATGTGGGGCATTTGACATAACCTTTATGTCATGCTTACCGAACATGATTGTTATGGCACCGTCTGATGAAATCGAACTCGTGCACATGGTGGCTACTGCTATTCATGTCAATGATCGGCCGATTTGCTTTCGGTATCCCAGGGGTGCTCTTGTTGGGAGAGACCAAACTATATGTGATGGAGTCCCCATTGAGGTAATCAGTGACACCCTATTTTCTTTATCCATTGTGACTTGTGCCAAATCTCATTACCTGACATTAAACCTGAGGAAGCATCATTCATTTTCACACTGCAAAATTATTTCTTGAACTATAAGATAATGTGATATCTTCCTTCTTTAATTTTGGAGTGATTAATAATTTTTCACAGATTGGAGAAGGAAGAGTTCTTGTTGAAGGTAAAGATGTTGCTTTACTGGGATATGGATCAATGGTTCAGAACTGCCTTAAGGCTCATACACTTCTTGCAAAGCTTGGCATTGAGGTCACTGTTGCTGATGCAAGGTTTTGCAAGCCCCTTGACATCAAGCTTCTGAGGCAGCTCTGTAAGCATCATTCATTCCTGATTACTGTCGAGGAAGGATCTATTGGAGGATTCGGTTCTCATGTTGCACAGTTCATTGCACTTGATGGACTGCTTGATGGAAGCATTAAGGTACTACAACTTTTATTATATTTGACAGCTGTGAATTAATTGTGTTAAGTACCTAAGCAAAGTGGGGATCACATTAAAAGCTAGCAGATATCCAGATAGTAGCCACTCGGCTATAGGGCTGCATTTGTTTCTGAGAACAGGACAAGACAAGACACTGAGAACAGGACAGAACAAGACACTGATGGACAGAGACACAAAATTTTGTGTTCTTGTATTCTGTTTGGTGATAAACTAGAACAAATTATGAAAATCTAATTTATTCTCATTTTTTTTCATTCAAAATATTTGAGATGAAAAATATAATAATAAAAAAATATAATTATGAAAAATTAACAAAAATAATGAAAAAAAGAATGAAAAATAAGTTGTGTCCCTGTGTCCTTTCTGTCAGGATGGACACAAAATACACTAATTCAGTGTCTTTGGACACACTGTCTCTGTCCATGTCTCAGTGTCCTGTCTCTGTAAACAAACGCAGCTTAGGTTATCAGTATTCGGTATTCACCTTAATCTAGCCTATTGATAGCCATTTTCATACCGCCAACAACCAAGCTCGGATACTAATTTTAAGTACGTGGAACAAGGAGGAACCAAACTTTAAAAACTAGCTGTTAAGAGAAAAGACTACTTTCCTTAAATACATCATCAAGCATCCCATGATAGCCAAGTCCTTAGTAGTTTAATTTTGGTTATTGGGCTTTGTGGCCAACTTTTACTAACCACCCAGCCGATAGGTCCCTGTATCTTTGAAAAACCTCCTTAATTTAAAGATCATTTTGTAATTTTACATGTATTTGTTGCATTTTAAAATATCTAGGCTGGACATATTATATGGTGAGGTATATATGACTAAATTTTTTTGTACCATTTTTATTATTTTCTGTTTCTTATTCTCTCTATCAACTCTTTCCAGTGGCGACCAATAGTCTTACCGGATAGTTACATTGAGCATGCATCACCAAACGAGCAGCTTCAGCAGGCGGGGTTAACCGGACATCACATTGCCGCCACAACATTGAGTCTGCTTGGCCGTACCCGCGAAGCTCTCCAATTCATGTGTTCTTGACTTCCATACTTGTCATTCATTTCTGACTATGATAAAGGGATATCCGATGGTTGCATCGAATAATCTTGAAAGCAAGGCTCTATTTCAGGTTTATTGATCTCTTTTGTACTTGTAATCTTGTGAGGTTTTACTTTACATGTACGATGATAGAAATAAACCACGAATGCCATTTGTAAAATGTATAGAATGCATGTCAAATAGGATGAGAAAAAGGTCATGTAAAGTGTAACAATCTAACCAATCAAGATTGAGAGTTTTTTTACAAAATTGGCTGGTTTAATATAACTATATAAGTAGGTTAAGGCTTTTATTTTCTCTTCTTTTTTGTCCCCCTTAATATTGAGGAATGAGACTAATCGTTTCTCATAATCTTCTAATTGGAGTTTTCCACTAATCTAATTAAGAACTTAGGGTTATAATGTGTTATCATCATGTGTAAGGCTATTTTTTACCTCAGCAAATCCTTATAGGTGAAAGGAATTCTTTCGGAAATGGATCTTCTTTATTTTTTTTGTCACAAGAGAATAAAGTGTGATCTATCACCTTTAATTTTATAAGTGGGACCATAAATAAATGAGAGAGAGAAAGTAATGAAGGGTGAGATTTTTTATTGGATATTATACAGTTTTTTTTTTTCACTGGAGAGGATCTACTCTCAATTCTTCCTCCATTGCTAATTCTATGGTTAAAACATAAGGATAATAAAATGTGATTAACAGGCTAGTCATGAATATTGCCAAACATTACCGTAGGTTATTATTTCTTCCAACTTTTGACGATGCATTTGCTTTAAAAGTGGTCTTTAAAACATTTATTTTATAAAAACAATAACATAATTATATACTAAAAAATATTGAAAAATTACATAGATACTTTCATATTAGACGATAATATGATATCGTCACTGTCTAAGACAATGTTTTTATGTTTCTATTTATAATTACAGGTTATACTTCTAACTAACTTTTCTAATTTTATTGACATTAAAATATAATTGCTTTTGTTAATTTATCATTTTTTAGTAAGACAAAAGAAAGTAAGAATTAAGTTGTTAATTCGTATAAAATACGTGTTTTGGACCACAACCAAAAACTGCGTAAACCCAAAAATACATATATTGTAGTCAGCCATATAATTTTTTTATTGAAATAACATGTTTATATATTATAAAATTTAGCAATATTAAATTAATATAAAAAATGTATAATCCAAATTAAAAACGTAAGAATATTTATAGAAGTATTTGTATTTAAGCAACGTGTAAAAACTAGAAGAGAAGTTAATGAGTTTGAACAATATTAAAAATTTTGAATTTGTGCAGCAAAATTAAATTGATCCAAGAATGATTTGCTCTTTTAATTTCAGAAGTTAAAATAAACCATTTAGTTAAATTTAAAAACCAATTTGAATCACTCTTAATGATAATATAATAGTAACACTAAAACAAATCGTTTATAACATATATTACTAACTGACACATGTCACTATATTATACATTCTATTATACTTTGCTGAATTATGTTCTGGCAAATGGCACAGTTTCTCCACAATCCACATTATCATGAAAAAATACTAGACAAATTAATTCAAACTTAGGGCCGTGCATGGCCCGACTCGATCCGAAGATTCGGTCCGGTTTCAAATATTTTAGAGGTTAATTTGGTGTAATTTTATTGGATTTAGGGTCGGATAAGAGTCTCAAAATAGACCTGGTTATTATTTCGGGTCGGGTCCGAGCCATGACTCAGGTCATCCGAAATTGGCTCGGTGGCCCGGTCATTATACACAATTAATATTTTGTGTTATTAGTGATGGATGGTGGTTATTCTTATGTGGAATTTAAGTATTGTAAACCTTAATATTTTGTGTTATTAATTATTATAAGACTATAAGTTAATGTTTTATGTTTAAAATGCATAAGATTTTAGACTAATTAATGCATAATATTGTGTTATTTGTATTGATTTAAATATTTGGTGATATTAGATAATATTAGTATTGATTATGGTTATGTTTTAATTTTAGAGAAGAGTTGGTTCTTGTTTTATTTTTTAAGTGAATTTTACCATGTCAAATAATAGTTGGAGTATTGAAAATTTGGATATTTTCACATGCTAGTTTATAAGAAGATATCAAGGTAATGTAATGTTAACGGCCCGATTTTTACCCGGTATAATCGTGGCCCGAAAGTGTATAGGTTTCATCGGGTCTTGAGTCGGGTTCAGGTCTAATAAATAGACCCGATATATATTTCGAGTCGAGTTTGAGTCACATCAAACCCGATTTCATCCGACCCATGCACACCCTATTCAAACTCAACGACACTGACCAACCAAAATAGGAAGACTTATGCCAATAAATTGTGATTCAGAGGAATTTGTCTCCCATCCCTGAATAGGATTGGGCATGTCTTGAACATAATTAACTTTTAATCATTTATGCTTAGGAAGCTAGGATAACATGAAATCGAAAATGATGAAATATAACTCAATTGTATAAATTCCAATTTTAAGACTTCACATCTCTCTATAAATCAACCATATTTTTATATAAATTTAAAAAAAAAAATAAACATCAACCCTTTCATCTCTCCTTTATATATACAATTAATAAACAGATATATAGTTATATATTACCTATCATATTTAATGAAATATTATAATAGAAAATTACAAAATAAAATTAAATAATTATCATAAATAAATATGGAACATTTTTTCATAAAAAATACTAGAAACGTTTCTTAATTAATATTTTCATTAACTTTATATTGTAAACCTTATAACTAAATAGTAAATCTAAAATCTAATATAAAAAGTACAATGTATATTTTAATTCCTTATCAAACCCAAACATAAAATTCTGAATTTTAAGTAAAATTCCAATTCCAAAAGGCAACGAAATAAAAGTCTAGATATTGCAGATGTTCTAATTCCAATTTCAAATTTCTTTATAAACCTTATAATAAAGTACTTCTGTAAAATGAATATCGCTCTCTTTTAATCAAAAAATAATTTTACACTTTATCAGCAGGTACACCAAACCGGCACAAAACTGGTGACCAATGGCTCTAGTCCTCTTACCTGATTGATAATTGGTCTGGTTTTCACAACTACAGAAACAACCAAAATAAAACTACAAAATTTCATGTTATATATAAGCCATATACATCTATTAAGCAATGGCTTTCTTCTTTGGTTTTGATCTTTGCTTTTGTTTCTTATATTGTTCATATAGCTGTAGTGATAGTGTAGTCTTATCCAACTCCTTTCTCAACCTTTCATTCTCCCTAATGTCGCGAAGAAGCGTAAAATGGGAACTGAGTTTCTCATACAACTCATCCTCATTGAATGAACTTGAAGTAACTGATGCAGAAACAATGGAAGGTGATGTTGCAGGACCATTTGTTCTTCTCTTCTTGTTATTCAACTTTATAGTGCCACTATGTTGCGGGAAAGTTAATTCCTGATCAAGAGACATTTCCATTAAAGCTTGTGTAGGAGAGGTTTTTGAGAGAATGACTTGATTCTGTGCAACACTCATGCTTGATATACCAGAGGCCATTGTTGATATAGAAGGATGATAATGCTTGGACAAAAGATTGAGTTCCCAAAGCACAGAAGCAAGAGCTCCACTTAAATTGGGATCCGTGGAATATGTTTGATATTTCTGCACATCAAAGAGGGAAAGAAAGGGGACACAGTTTAAGTCTCACACATCATTGTAGGTGTTCAATTTATAGATAACTTAAAATAAGTGGAGCCGCAACTACTTTGGTACTCTTAGGAAATTAGATGGTAAATTTACTCTGTCTTATATATTATAGCATAATAAATCTAACTATATATGTATTTAATACATGAAATAAATTTCTTTACATGTATCAAGTTTGAATTAAAATCTAGGTAATTTAACTTATCGCAATTCCATTTTCATGGAACTAACTATTTGCGTAATTCTAAAGTATATTTGATGCATGTTTCAAAAGCTTATTTTTATCCAAAAATTTTAGCTATGTAATGGATTGGTTAAATGTAAGATTATTTCGAGTGTTAAAGGTGCGCAAAACAAATCTCTCATGCAATAACACATTGAAGATAATTTACCCTTTAGTTTCAGAAAGGTACCCGTGTAATTGCCTATATTTTTTTCTCAATGATTAAAATTCCTTTCATGGATACTTCAAAATTTTATAAGACTACAGCGGGAGAAGCCATAACATGGTGACTATAGGTGATTTAAAAACTGTGAAACACAGAAGAAATGAACTTAATAAGCTTACTGGGATTGTTCCAGAAACTGAGCCCCCTCCAGTGTCATTTTCCAACAGATTTCTGCACTTCACATTCTTTTGAAGGAGATGCCTTACTGTGACCAATGCTGAAACAGGTTCAAATGAAAATCACATATCAAGTTGCTTTTTCTTTTATTTTATATCTCATTTTCACACTTTTTTTTTTTGGGTTATGAGAATATTAAAACTTACCAGCCATGGACTCAGCAGATCCAAAGCACAGCGACAGTGTAGCCAAACGCTTTATGAATGCAGCAGTCTTTTGCATGTCATGTTGCTTATCTTCACACAACATTATCTTCAAAGCTTCTGCTAACACCTCTCCTTGATCTCTATTTCATATACATGAAACATGAGTCAAATAGAACAACATATTAAAAAGCACGCAGAAAAATGAACAAAAACAATTCATGGTTGTACAACAGATATTGGACGTTGAAAGGGCCGAGCAGCTCAGTGTACAGGACACCCACTGGTGTGGTCATAGAAAAGGTCAATGCATTTCTAGGATTTGAACCAATGACTTCCAGGCCATAGGGGAGGAGGGGGACGAGAAAAATAAATAGTAATTTCAGTAGCGGATAAAGACTTCAACACTAATGAAACCAACTCATTCAAAATAGCTAGTTATTAAGCAGAGACCAAGGAATTCTTCAAACCATTAACAGTATGATTTAGTATTATGATTTTCCAAATTTATACGAAGACTCGTGCAAGCAAATCGACAGACATGCACATATGAACAAGTACATCAATATCAGTATCCATGGACTACTGATGAAATACCCTATCTTGCAAGTGATAATTTTCATAATAGTGATAGTCAAATTCACCTTCCAGGCCTGTATTCAAGTATAAGACGGTAAAGATGGACAAAGAAGTCTTGCAAATCAACATTCAGAGCATCAAGATTATTCCTCATCACTTTAAAAGCAACAATGCAACATTGGAGACGTTCGGTCACAGTCAAAAATTTAGGACACTTCTCAGAACTGTTGCCAGAGTTACTACCATCAGAAGCAAGTACTTTGAGATGGTTCATTAGGTCCCCCATGAAGTCGAGGTCAATCAAATGTGAAAACTTTCCCAGTCCTTTGAGACAAGGAGCAAACAATGGGTGGGATTCCACTGCAGCAGATGATGCCCCAGTATTTACTTCAGGCCTGAAAAAGAAAGTGAAGAAATTATGATCCATATGAACAGAATAAGACCAGCAACCACCCCAAAAATTTAATACAACATAAGAGAAAAATAAACACTGCAAAAGAAAAAGAATGGAAGTTTTTTAATTAGAAAAATAAAGCAAAGAAAATTGTAAAATATAACAATACATCAAAACCAGCAAAAAGATATACAAAGCATCAAGTTTAAACTGACATATCACTATGTTTGGATACTAAAGGGGAGTCTTGATGCTTTTCTGAGCATCATATGCAAGAAATGCTCACACACAACCCTACGTGCATACACGTATGCTTGCACAACTGAGCAAAGAATCTTCACAGGCTCACAGTGAAGTTCCCCTACAGAGGACCAGCTGCTGGCAGGGGCATATGGTACTCCTCAGCACAAGTGCAAGAAACACAGGAAAGTTCAAGTAAATAAATTTTCAAAAGATAAATAAATAAAAATAAATTGTTTGTATACCTTTTCTATGTTCTCTTTCTTATATTACACTCCTCAAACACATCTAGATGTCTCAAGATTGAAGTTTTTTAATAATCAATATTTTTTCAAGAAAAACAAGTTTCTTTTCCTCATTTTAAAAATTAAATAATAAAAAAATATCGTCACACCCTATCAATCCAACAACCGATTTTGCCTCACTGTAATACAAATACACAAACATATTATATAAATACAAACCTGGTTGCTATAAAATGCATCGTGTGCTTCAAAATGCGAAAATACGTCTCAAACACGGCAGAGAGTGTTTCAGATTGCATTTGTCTCCTCTCCATAACATCTGGGGCAAACGATGCAGCCTTGTACTCAGCTTCAACCTATAGAAAGCATCAATTCAGTCTTATCTCAAACAATAACCAGAACAATCATAATATGTGATTTATTTATAAAAATTACCTCCTCTTTTGTCTTAGAGATCATTTCATGCTTACTTCTCTTTCTATCATTATCTGGCAACTGATTTGATGCCTCCATGTTTTTTCTCTTCTTATTTTTCTTGTTTTTAAATTTCTGATCCTCGTCTTTCTTCTCAGTCTTCCCAAGATCCTCATCGAATGAAAGAGACAAAAACACCTGAAGAATTATAAAACAACAAACATCACTCGACAGCTTTGTGCTGAATGAAAAACCTTCCACAAAAAATTTAATGAGTTTTGCAAAGAGCATTTATGATTCTATCACTCTATCAGTTTATAAAGAGCAGCATCAACTTATTAGAGAAAGAGAAAATTGACGACGAACAAAATTCAAACACAATAGAAGTAAAGGAATTAGCAACTCCCATAAGAAACGAAACCCATACCTCAACAGAATCAGGATGCAACTGACAATTATTAGCCTTGACAAGATCGGCAATCAATCGAACAGCCTCTACAGTAGCCTCACCACCATGTTTACCCTCATTTGTAAACAATGATTTAACTGTAGAACAACAAAGTTTCCTGTTAAATAGAAACAAGGAAATTTTATCAGATAGATAGGAAACATAAAAGTCAAAAACACACACACACCCACAGAAAATAGATTAATAGCAATAAAATGAATTAGCAGAAATAGTATCTTTCTAAAAGAAGATATTATGGGAAGCTTTTGAAGACAAAAATAGGTAAAACAATTATAGGCTAAACTCACCATTTTTTGAGAAATTGAAATTAGAAAGGTGCTTCGCATTCCAGAGAAGTCCAAATATAATATAGAATAGCTCACAGCAAACATACAACTGTACCTTATGGCCTCATTAGTAGAGCTTATGTTTCTGACAGTAGCATCCAACAGGTTTTCCCTGAAGTTGAAATGAGGATGTATGTCGAGCAATTTACAAATACAACGTACTGCTACAAGTTGAAATAAGGGCTTCTTTTCTAAGTACATCAGCCTTTGCAGGTATGCCTGGCAACATAATAAAAAATATAAAAAAACATTTTAGTGGCATAAATATCAAACCACATTAATATCTATATAGTACTTCTAAATAAATATCCTAAATATTTTTACCACCGGGAAAAGTAGGTTCCAGAAGCAACAATGCAAGCATTAGAAGTAAAGTAATATTTGATAGTAAACTTTCTTTCATCTTAATTAGGTAATCATAGTAAACTAAATCGCACTCAAATGTGAATATGAACCTTGTATGCCGAAAGTAAAGTTGATTCATAGTAACGCATCTTTCTCACAGTCTTTGAAACCTTCATTTCCAGTTCTTTCTCAGTAGGAAGCCTTATTCGATAGCTGAGAAATCACACAAAAGTGGAGCATATATTAAGCAAAAAAGCATTAGTGTGGAAGCAGACAAAGTACAGATGTTCACTACATATAAACAATGCAATGTTAGATAGAGCTATTAGGCATACCCAGGGACAATATCTTTAAATACAGCCAAGAGTGACAGAAGTCCAAGTTTAACAATGGTAGGATCATTGTCTTTAGATATCTGTAGCATATCCTTCAGAAATTTAATATTGGACTCAGGGTCTGTAAGTAATGCATTTCCCAACTCTGCAAGTTTACACTTCTTAGATTCAAAAACCTCCTCAGTTGTAAGATCTTCTTTTACCTCAGCCTGAATAAATATGACATAACATAGCAAATATCACTCGTTAATCCCAAATAGTAGCATGGAGCAGCTGACACCCAAACCAAAAATAAGCCAACTAAAATTCATGGTGTAGACTCTAAGCATGCAATCAACATCAGTATAGTGCATATCTAACTAGACAATATAGTGCCCTAACGAAATTTAAACTTCTTAAGACTTGCATAACTGGCCCAACAGCTTTGTTTTTGGGATAAGCCAATGAAGACAAATAAAGGAAAGCAAAAGAAAGGTTTCATCACCAGAAAAAAATAATCCACCTGCACACATAAAAGAAACCCTAACTAAGAGGGCAGAGGACATCAGCAGTTTAGAATGAGCAGAAGCAAGAAGCCTGCTAAAATGAAAAAACAGTTGTAGAGAAGGAGAGGAGGCTGTGACTGAGGAAGAGACAAACAAATGAGAAAACCCTATACTGAAGCTTGATATGGGGCAAAATCACCACACAGTCCTCAATAATCTTCAGAGACAATGGGAAACAGTGGCTTTTGTTGCCACCCATGGATCACAGTGCAACCATGGAACTGAAGAGAGGCATTTAAGATGCCTTTGTCAATTTTGTCTGCAACGACACAATGCCCCAGCATTGTGGCAGCACAAAATGCCACAATTGACAACTATGTAAAGAATTTTACGCACAACGCTGAGTTCAATGAAAAAGGTGGCACCACATGTGAATATATAAAATTTATAACCAATACAAAGAAAAGCAATTACTTTTTTTTCAAACAAACATGATTGTTAAGTGGCGTGAGACGACTATTAGACATTGGAAAGAGATAACTTTAGTGCCTTACTACTAGTGATATTCAGAAAGACAGATCACTTACAAGAAAAATGTTCAGAATCAAACAAGTAGATCTACAATATATTATATAATTATAAATGCATTAGCACTAAATAAGGTCGACCAAGTGGAAGAAAATCAGAATATTGATAAAATAACTGGTTGTTGGGCATTTATTACTTTTAGTTAATTCCATAGGCCTCCTTTCTCAATTCCATTGAAAATTTGATACAACAGTATAACAATAATATATAAATAAATAAGATATGGAACTCTTAAACCACAAAAGGAGTTAAAATTGAGAATATTAGGATGACTGAGCAAATACCAGTACAGTGGCTTGTGGTGTTCATTTACATCCTCTCCCGTTTCCTCTTCACTTGGACCATTTTGTGATTCTGCTTTTGTAGCTGCAAAATGCAAGAACAAAATCAATTACAAAATTGTTCAAACAAAAAGACAGAAAAAGCACCGTTAAGTGACCACAATGCACCTAATTTACATGAAAGGGCTTCTAGATACCTGTCCGGTAATGGAGTTGTCCATCCAAAGACTTGATTGGAAGAACATCAACTCGGTCAACCTGTATTCCTGTTTCTTCTTTTTCCTTCTTGAGAGCATTCTTTCGCAGCCGTTTCTCATAAAGTTTCTCCAAAGCATCATCTTTAGCATCAGCAACTCGAGTAACATGCCTTAGTAATCACCAAAAACAAAAGTCACAGCCTAAGTAAAAATGTCGCAGCTCAAGTCATAAAACTCAAAATGCAAAAGCAATAACCTAACGGTCAGAAAAATTCTCCCAAATTAACAACCTAAAGCTTATTATTTAACCAAAGATAACTGCTCAAAATTCTCGATTTTTAGTTGTGCCATAAGAAATTGCAAAAGTTCGAAATAGTCATGCACTTGAGTAATGAAGTTTTAGGGTTCCCATGGAGGAAATTCCAATAAACAAAGGTACAAAAGCAAGCATTGTAAGTATGGGAAAGGAGGAGATTTGGAAGAAAGAAACGTACTTGGTGATTGATTGCGTGTCAAGGGTGGAGAATAAGGAAGCGTAACCGCGATTCTCATTGACGAACTGGAGGTCCTCATCGGAGACCTCGACCTCGTCGTCGGGAATCTCCGGCGGGAGGTCCGGTGGAAGAACTATCTTCTCCTTCTGCTTCTTCTTCCCCATTACGGTTGCGTTGCGTTGACCGCGTTGAGGGTGATAAACAGATAGGACTTGGAACTTGGAAGGATAGTGAAAGGGTTTTCCTAGGGTTTAAAACTGGGTTTTAGTATTTGTTTTTACGATAATGCCCTTGCTCAAAGAGAATAAGGTATGATTCAATTTGGACCAAACTTTGCACAATCATATGCTTGTTTAATTTCCAGCAAATCAGCCAATATATCATTCACTATACCCATCACAATATTTATTTACAAATAAAGATGTTTCAAAAATTCAATGTCAACAAATCAGCGAATCTATTTTCATTCGTATACTTGCCTTTACAACACTAAAACTAAATATGTAGTTCCTTTTGCTTCCTTTGTCTTTTATGATGCATAAGTTGTGTATTCACTAGCTTTCTCATTTGTGTAAGAAAAAAAGATAAATAAATTTTTAATTTTATAATTAGAAAACATATAAGTTCTTGATTAATTAAAAATATAAAAATATCTTTTATTTTTTAAAATGCGATACATCTCCGAAAAGATTTAAATGTTTCGCGTTTTAAAAAGTAAAAGACGTTTTTGAATTTTTAATTAGTTAAAAACTTATTTGTTTTCTAAATAAAAGATTAAGGACCTATTTGTTTTATTTATTTTCCTTGTCTTTTTTTGTTTAAAAAATCAGATAAGTTTGTATACAATTAAACATTTCATACCAACCACATAAGTTATAACTTTGCCATTTAATACCAACCACAGAAGTTATAACTTTGCACCTCCCCCACCAACTTTGGCATAACAATATTCAATCTATTAGCCAAAACCTTTAACACTACTTTGTAACGTATCATTTTGAGGTCTGTAATCTTTGAGCTCATTTGCTTCGTCAAATTTCTTAGCCAGTGCCACCTATGTTACGGTTACTTTTCCTTGGTAATTTACCGTTTACAAAGAAACTGGGTACCTCTTGAAAAATGAAGTTGAACCCATCTAATAGTGGTGTCTTAGTTGATTCACAATCCCAAACAATTTCTTTTATCTCTTTATTACCTGGTATAACTTCCCAGCTGAAGGCCTTCTTGTTTTGAAACTTGTTTAACATTCCATTTTGGATGAAGCATCTAATAAAGAGCTTCTTCCTCTTCTCTTCCTTTTCTTTTTAGCATTTCACTGGAAACGGTTTTTTCCCCCTTCTTGTATTGAAACTTGGAGTTCCAACATAGATTATTTCGATTGTACTAGTTATTTATATATACATGAAAAGTTTTATTCATTGGAAAGTTGTGGTTTGATCATTTTTGTATCATTTGTATTAATATTTCCATATTTTACCAAATTATAGTTTCAAGAGTCTAATCTAGCATAGTATTTGACACAATTAAGCACAGGTTTGTTGTTAGAATTAAGTACAATCCTCCCCCTCACCCCCCAAAAATCCCCAACAAAAATAATAATTAGGATAGTTTGCTTTTTGATATAGAACACAAAAAGAATGACAATATGGAACATGTGATATAGATGAAGCATCCACAAAAACAAGTTTGTGAATCACAGGGATGTCCTTGCGAGTTTACCAATCAATGGTTTTGAAGAACCAATGAAAATTTGATTGTGCGCTTAAACTTGAAAGCAAAATTCAAATAGATACACATCAACATTCCGCTCCAGTGTATTGAAGAAACATTCACATATGAATATGATAATTCTCAAACACAAAATTTGAAACTTGTTATAATGTAAATTTATCTATAGCTCAGATTGTGAAGTGCATAAAGCATAACCACCCAAAAACAAAACTTCTAATACCACATTGCCTCATTGACTCAACTCCATAGCAATTTGGTTTATTACATACATACCAATCATTTAAGTGCCAGACAAATTCCCTTGCAGAGATACATAGACAAAACTAGTTTCAATTTACAAATATTCCCTCATAAAGCAAATTTTCTACACTCCATTACTAGCTGCCATTGACAACCCATTTGCTTCTATCAACTTCTCTATAATCTTCTTTAATGCAGGAGCGCTCACGACACAATCTTTATCAGCAAAGCAGGACCTGCCTTCTTCAGCTGCCTTACAAAGTTGCGGATCTAGTGGAACCCTACCGAGAAAAGGCACCCCCATTTCATTGCACATTTTCAGTGCGCCACCACCACTACTATCGAAAACTTCACTGCATGCCATCAAATTCAGCATTTCCGGTGCTTTTTCTCTCATGTATCCCAATATCCATTCCGTAACATCTTTCTGCTCACCATTATCCGTCAACTTCATGAACTTAAAATCCATTAGGGGCTGGCACAGGCCACTCATATTCTCTACTACCCCAAGAACTTTCACTCCAACTTTCTTGCAGAAATTCACCTCTTTTCTCACATCAATAAGAGAGACTTGCTGAGGAGTGGTGACTATAATTGCACCATCTACTCCAGTTGCATCAAGGCATTGAACAATTGAAATGTGCTCATCTGAGGTACCAGGAGGAGCATCAACAACAAGGAAATCAAGCTCACCCCAATAGACGTCTTTCAAAAACTGCTTAATAAGCCCATTTTTGCGGGGGCCTCTCCATATAACGGCATCATCAGGATTTGGAAGCATGAATCCAATTGACATGACACCGAGGTTGGACTCCACATAGACAGGAGACCACCCAAGGTTGCTCTGATGTATATCTTGACGTTCTAGACCGAGCATCTTAGGGATGCTTGGACCACAAATGTCAATGTCAAGAAGACCCACTTGAAAGTCCATTGCTGCTAAAGCAAATGCCAGCTGGGCGGAAAATGTGCTCTTGCCTACTCCTCCTTTTCCTGACAAGACCAATATTTTATGCTTCACAGTAGCCATTCTTTCTGCGATAGCAACTAGGTCTGCAGAAACAAACATAGAAGGTGACAAAAGGTCTTAATGGTACTAAAATCAGCAGAAAAAGTAAATCTATAACAAGAATGAAAGAAAAAAAATCTAAGTTCCTACTTTCAGTCAATAATTCAATATGACCTATAATCAAAACCAAGAGTCTTGCAAACAATGTATAAAGCCCAAAAGAACTCTCACCACCAGAAAAAAAAATGTATCACTATTATGCATAAAATAGAGGGTCCAAAAGAGACATCTTTGGGATAACAATAAGTTGTTTTAGCATTGAGACACACTTCTAAGTTCTAACACCACTCTTATCCATATGTTCTCTCTTTCTTTCCCCTGTTAAGCTAAGATGTGTCCACTATATGCATTAGATTGATGGTCTTTGTGATTTGCGTGTTTAGAGTCATGACTTTTGATTATTAATAATTTTTTTCCCATCTTTTGAGTGTTTATTTTCTGTGCTATCTGCTGCATTAGTCATCTTGCTATCTTCTATCCAGAATTAACCACTATGGGGTAAATGAGGAATTGGGTAACCACAGACTTCTAGAATCTTCTAATACATCAAGACTGAGGCAATCTTATTGTGAGGATTATTAGTCGGTAGAATATATAGGATGTTCAAGTCAACAAGGCGGCAATCATGAAAACAAATTTCAATTGACCTAACCCCTTTTTAACTACCGAAAAACCATATTGAGAAACCCAAACTGTAAATCCTTCACAAAGCAGTCATCCTATACCATCAAACATCCAACAAAATAAAAGCTCCACCAAGACACCCAACACTTAATGAACCAGGATAGGGTAAAAAAAATAGTTTCCTTAACTGACCCAAAAAATAAAAATCAAACATTTGATTCGGGTTTAAGTCATGACTCTCGAAGGAAATCATGAATTAGGTCCCTTCCATGTCACAGAATGGAATTCCCTACCAACTCACCCATATAAGAAATAACAACAGTGGGGTAAGCAAAGATAGAAATGATAACACTTAATGCGTGCAAGTACTTTTAAGCTCACAACAAGACATTGAGAAATAATTCTTAGGAAACCTGGAACTAGGAAAGTTATGACCTAGTAGTCCTTCATTACATTGAGTTGCAGTAATATTATATGCAGGAGGCTGCACATAATGCATAATACACCTTAGCTACACTACATACAAGCCTACCTCACTAAAATCTTAGCTGATTATCTAATAATAACAATCCCAAATTCCAGAATTATTAGGGAATGGTTCTTGAACATGCTCTATATAAATCTCCATCATATAATTAGTGAATATGAGTGTGAGAGAAAGTACCCAGGTCAGGTCCTTTGGGAGCGGTGGCACAAATTTGTTGATTGGGGCATCCTTCACATGCATCGGATTTTCCTGCAGATTCTGACTGAGGACCTGGACAATCTGTAAACGCCACAATAACTTTTTCAATTATTTAAAAAAAAAAAAAAGAAGAAAACAAGCACAGCCGTTGTCCATGGAAGCTATTCTCTTCTCTTATGTGGAGAAACCCTGTAGAATGAAAAGAAGTTAAAACTGTTTAATTAACTCCAAAACAGAAAGAGAAGTTAGATAATTAGATGGAATATGTATTAATTAAAACATAAGTGAGAGTCTACAAAGCAACAATCCCAAAATTAGATAAGTTAGATAATTGAGAATAAAGGTGTATCTAATTAAAGACCTCAAATAGCGGAAGCATAAAAAAAATCCCAAAATTATTATAATTAAGAAAAAAAATTGAATTTCCCTAAAATCTAGAAATAAGGACAAAGGAAATTACTAAGTTCTAATCAAGGTTATGAAAACCAAACCAATCATTGAACTGCTCTAACTACTGATTTTCTAGTTCAATGGTTCAACTAGTTCAACTATGGTTCAACTGAAGTAACAAAATTATAATAAAATAATATATAAAATATAAATAAACACGCAAAACATAACTATATTCTAATATAAACCTTAAAATTAATCCAAATTAAAAGTTCTACATCAACCAAAGTGTTATAATCTCATCCAAGTCCAACACAAAAGTCAAATCATCACCGATTAGGCTTGAAAATTAATTAATAAACTGCCCAAACCTACATCAATAAAACCATATACTATAGAAAGAAGCAACAAATATAAATTGATAAATGCTTGAATCTTGATGTATATAGTAACAAAACAATTTTAATCCAATTTCTATAGAATACCAGTACAGCATTCAAAGGGGTAAGGGCTAGAGAAAACAATAATAGATTTGAAGATTTATCGGTTTTCTTTCCTCAATAATGAAATACCACCAAGTGAAATCAAATTATAAGAAGAAATGCAGCTGTACAAGACAAGACAGCCACACAAGTACTGCACAACCACCGAATAATATGTATACATAGGATCTATAGCAGCTTATATCTTCCACAACTGGATAATTAGGGGATTTCGTCAAGAATTACATTCATAAATTTCAACTTTTCAGCTGGTAGGGTTAACACTAAGATGCTTATCAACAATAGGAAAAACATAATAATAGGAATAAAATCAAGTAGCAACATGGTCCGAGCACCAAGTGAAAAATCAACAAGCCTGAAAATGAAGGATGGTAGGTTTAACTATTCCTGTATTATTAACAAATTGGCAATTATTAACAAATCATAAAGAACAATAACAGCAACAACTACAAGAGCTGAACAATTAATAGCAAAAAATTTAATTAAACAATCAGGAACAATAACAGCAAATAAATTCAATAACTACAGGAACTGAACATCTATGCAATTAACAAGAAGAATCAGCAACAACAAAAACAACAAAGTACTAACAGAGGCTGAAGAAGAAGAATTAGCAACAACAAGAACAATTAACAGAGGCCGAAGAAGTGGGAAGGGGAGGAGGTTCAAACTAATCACCACGAAACTAGTACCCGTATGAGCCTTTTCTTACTTGGATGGGCAACACAACAACTAACAGAGGCTGAAGAAGAAGAATCAGCAACAGTAACAACAAGAATCATTACCAGAGGCTGAAGAAGAGAGCCTGAGGGAAGCACTGCTGGAGGCGACACGACGTGAAGAGGACTACGAAGACAAGGCGATGAGCGCGACGGAGGAAGACCACGGCAGGAGACGAGCGCGACGATCGGCTGGACCAGATGGGATGGCCGTAGCTGGAGAAGAAGGGGATGACGGTCGCCGGAGGCTGGAGGCTGGAGGATTTGAGTTCAGGGTTCTAGACTTCTCGGGAGACGGAAGAGAAGGATGTGATTTTAGGTATCTATTTG